>NC_064856.1:33006505-33104005 GCF_024139225.1 Suncus etruscus | reverse complement strand
ATGGCTTTGTATTTACCCCCTTTGCAGAAGGCTGATGCCTAGACTAGATCAGGCATTCAGTTTGGGGGCTAGCCATTTCCTTATCTGTCCCAGCATCAGGAGCTAAGAATTATGGACTATAAATCTATTGGCATCAACATCAGTCTTCCTTTGTGCAACACAGCCCCTGTTGCCAAATGGAATCAATTGTTCTGGAAGGTCCCAGCTGTCTAGAGAGGCCACAAAGGCTCTGGAATCCTCTTGAGGAAACAACATGTTCCTCTACCACCATACACCAGTAAGTCTTCCAAAGAGTCAGGACCATTTAGTGTTGTTAAGTGGGGAGCAAAAGGGGAGCATCAGGTTGTAGAACAAGGGAGAAGAGAATAAAATTAGAGTGTAAAACAAGAAGGTGGGCATAGCAGGGGCCTTATGTCTTGTACTTCAAAATTCCAGGGGAATAAAAAAAAAGTAGGGTGAATGGACTTTTATCAAAATAGATTCTTCTTGTGGGACAGGTTGTTATGTGCCTAGTATTTGGGGGTATGCCAGGGCAGAGAAACGTGGTTCAAAGCCTACTCAGGCTCCAGCAAATGGAATCAGTGTATTTTGAGGGTACAAGTCTTCTGATAGGGTCCACCTTCTTTCTAGACCATCCACACTCAGTCTCTTCTGCTGCAAACTTGGTCAACACCAGCTTCTGCTCTCCTTGTGGCCCACAAAGGTCTCCAGCACCTCTACTGCATTCTTCCACTCAATTCCACTCAGCTGCTCCAGGTTCTTTATAAAGAAAGCAGATGATAGCCCTTGCCTGGTGACCTCCTCATTGTCTTTCTAGGAAGTTGAACTGGAGCATCATCCTATCTTCCAAGAGTGGTCAACAGTTAGATGCCTCCTTAAAACCCTCTACATGTTTAGCTAGGATACCGAACTCCTGAGGTGTTTTCTATGAAAAGGCACAAGTGTCTCTGAGGGTCCTACACACTGTTCCTCTGATCCCTATTCCCCCAATCTGCCCATAGTAAATGACCTTCCTATGCTCCGTACTGGCCTGCAGTTCCTGGGCCAGGAGGGGGTACCAAAGCAGGACAGGGGTGAGGCCCTGAGTTCCATCCCCTGCCCTGCACCCTGACACCTCCTGGGTTGATGCTATAAAAAGATAAAATAATAATAACTATTTTTAAAAAAGAGTGGATAGTCCTATTTTCATCCCCTGCAAGACACTGTATTTCCGTGGACATTTGGAGAGGCGGAGAATAGAACTTGGTGGTCAGACAAATCATTTTATGGGGATGGGGGAGGGGATGTTTCCTATGTCTTCATGTTACTGCCATCTATGCAGGGCCTGGGAGTCTATCACAGAGGTTTCTAGAACATGCTGGAAGCTGTGCTAAAGGCTTTACTCATCAGATCTACTTTGATGAGTGATTGGAGTTATAGTCATTTCACACAAAGGGTACATCAAGAGAAGTTCTGTATCTGCGACTGTCCTTCCTTTTCTTTCAACTGTCCCTCCCTCCCTTCCTTCCCTCCCTCCCTCCTTTTCTTCCTTCCTTCCTTCCTTCCTTCCTTCCTTCCTTCCTTCCTTCCTTCCTTCCTTCCTTCCTTCCTTCCTTCCTTCCTTCCTTCCTTCTCTCTTTCCTTCCCTCTTTTTTGTTCCTTCTCCCTTCTCTCCAATTTCTCTCCCCTTCCCTTTTACCATCCTTTCTCTTTCTCTCTCTCTCTCTCTCTCTTAAATTTTATTGAGACCATTGTGAATTACAAATCTTTCACAGTTGTATTTCAGGCATATAGTGACTATAGAATTAGGGCCATTCTAACTACCAGTGTTGACCTCTCTCTTCCATAGCTAACCATCATGCATCCTATACCTCCACCCTTAGCCCCTGGACTACTAATGTAACAGGTCCATTTTGTGTTTAGCTTGTTATAGCTTGGGTGTCTTGATTCTATTTTTGTTGACTTCGGCTTGGGTATTTAGATCTGACCATCTTTTTCCCCATTCAATACTCCTGAGATCACTTGGCCCCTAGGTTCTATTAACTTTTTATTTTTCTTTTCTCAATTTGTAGGAAGACATAGAAATATGAGGCAGAACAAAATGATTAAAGTTCTAAGGTTCTATGGAAAAGGTGGGAGCCCTTATCTAGAAGATATAAATAAAATTAAAATAAGGGGGGGACAGCTGTGGCAAGTTTTCATTTATTTATTTATTTATTTTGCATACATTGGGGAAATTAAAAAGGAAATTCCCTTGGCCTAAGAGATAGAAGGTGTCTTCACCCATGAAGCATATTGTCATAAGACTGACTACAGTCTCTGGCCATGTTCATTGTCCAACCCCAAGGTCCTTCTTTATGGTCCTAGAAAAAGTTCTGCTCAGTTGCGGTCATCAAAGTCAGTCTTCTGTAATTAGAGATCTTGGTTTTTGCACAGATTTTAGGACAAAGCCTAGGACAAAGTCTTTCTTTATGACCCCTGGAAAAGTTCTGCTCAGTCATGATTGTCGTAGTCAATCTTCTGTAATTAGAGATCTTGGTTTTTGCACAGATCCTAGGATGAAGTGTCTTCTGATTTCATCTCACCATTAGGTGGTGAGGTAGAACTTTACCTAGCCTGCCCTTAGATTTCCTCATTGTCAGGGTGTCGCCTCTGGAGCAGATTGGTGCCAGGTGGAGTTTGATTACTGGTGCTGGTGCTGAAAATCGTGTCAGTTCCAATATTGGGATCTGAGGTTCAGGGTTAGATGGTCAATATCAGATCAGTTGAGTCCTAAGTCAAGTCCCCATGACTAAATGTTCAGGGTGAAAGATGCCCCTGCACTATAAAATTTATGATTTCTGAGGCTGGAGCTATAGTACAGTGGTAAGTGTCTTGCACACAGTCAACTCTGGATGGACCTGGGTTTAATCCCCGGCATCCCACATGGTCCCTCGAGACTGTCAGTAGTGATTTCTGAACACAGAGTCAGGAATAACCCCTGAGCATGAGCTGTGTGTGGCCCAAAAAACCTAAATAAATAAACAAATGTTTAAAAAATTATAAGTTCCTATCCTTATTAGAAAAGAGCTTCTTTCTATATGTAAAATCTTCCCATTTTAGTGTGTCTATGCAAAAAGGAACAATGCCACATGATACTCTTGGTGCATATGGTGTAAAAATAACAAGCTGAACAATCTCTATAACCTGATTTTAACCTGAGCTCATATCCCAACCAAGACTTTTCTTCTAGAATTTCTTACTAGGCAGGCCCAAAAAAAGGAATGGGGGAAGCTACCTTTACATATGGGAATAGACACTAAGAATTATAACTATTAAAGAAATGCCTCTATAGAAAGAAACATACAAAGGAAATATAGATATTCCCTTAAGTCTAGTTGGGGGGCAGTATAAATCCAGAGCACAGTTTCATCCCACCCTGTGGTCTTGTGGAGTCTGAGAAATGGTTTGCAGAAGTCAGGGATCAGGTAGTGCCCTCAAGCTGTCCCTTTCACTTTCTTTCCCTCCCTTCTTTCCTCTCTGCCTGCTCCCTTCCTTATTCTTCCAACATGGATCTCTGTATGGAACTTCCTGGACCTTGGAAGGGGTGTGGCCCCACACCAGGTAGATTGACAATCTAGGGGAAAATCCTAGACTCCAAGATTGTCTCTGTGCAGACTCAGTCTCAGAGGAGTTATATTTGAATATTCTGGTTCCACAACCATTGATGCTATCTATCTCCACAGGGTCTCAAACCTAGTATAAGGTGCCTGGAATGGGGTAAGGATCCTGCCTACCAGCCCCTGACCTGGTCTCTGGTTCTCTGCCTCTCTAAGTTAGGCTTCTTTCCTGCACTTCTGGAATGAGCCTAGACACTTTGTTGCAGCTGTGAGACTTTGCTTCCTCTCCACAGGCGATTCCTCCACTTCCCTTCATCATTCCATATACAGTCTTACTCCTTTATTTCCCTGCATCCCTTAGACCAGGGTTGGCGAACAAATTCGACACAAAGAGCCAACATTTTAAACTGTGAGAGTCAGAGAGCCACACCACGCAGTGACCTGCCAAAACAGACAAACACTCACACAAAGCATATAATTTTAACAATAATATATTAAACACATATTGCATTTTGCCATTCTGAGTGAGGGTCAAAATCCTGCAGTGATGATGAGGGTGTGTTGCGTCCTCCACACTAAGAACTAACGGCAAGATGGGACCCAACATGTGCCACACGGATTGTTTCCCTCAGTTGTTTCCGAGGGATGGGAGACGGGATGACGCAGCCGACTACGCGCTGGGAGATCTCTCCTCAGCGGTCCCTCCTCAGGAGCAACAGAACAAAATCCAAACTTGGCAAAGAGCCACAGTAGACAAAATAATGATAAGAGGCAAAGAGCCGCATTCATTTTGGCCGGGAGCTGCGTGCGGCTCAAGAGTCGCGTGTTGCCACCCCTGCCTTAGACTCTCTTAAATCTCCTGGTTTTCTATCAGCCTAGAACTTTCTAGGTGGCTGGGTGGCCCCATGTCTGTGGTCCTCTGTCACTCATCTCTATTTTTTTTTTTTTTTAACATCCCTGCCCAGTCTGAGTCCAGGGCTAAGAATCTTTCAAGAGCTGAGCAATCTTCTCCTGGTGTCTTTAATGTGCCTGATCTTGTGTCCTGCCTGGGAGGTCACTGGAACTAGAACCTTCCATTTCCTCCTGACACACTGGGAGTCTCCCTTGTAACTACCGTGTGCCCCAGCGGGCAGCTTCAGTCTCAGAGGATGGGTTTGCTCTGCACAGCTTATTCTTGGGATACCCCTAACCCAGTTCAGTTCGAAGACATCTCCCATCCAAGTTCACAGACCAGAAATCCCTTTCCCACCCCAACTCAGCTGCCATCCTCCTCCTTCATGGGATTTCTAGAAGAATCCATCTCTCGAAACTTCCCACCAATTCCACCCTCCAATTCCAAAGGGTTCCTCTGCGCCTCATCCTCCGGCATTTGTGCGACGATTGTAGCCCAGCTGGCTCTTTGCGTTCTAGGCCAAATGGACACACACTCCATGAGGGACACGTTTCCATGGTTACCCCACATAGGAGCACCCCCAGGAAGATAGCAGTGGGGAAGTGGAAGCTCCTCCAGTAAAGATGGGGGAGGGCAGGAGGATGGCATAAACAATTAAACATGACAAAATCCTACGGTGAACAAAAGTAGAATTATTTGACTGTGAAATTGAGTAATGTAGCATTGAAAATAACATCACTCGAAACATCACTTTTCCCTCCATAGACAACGAGCAAAGCCCAGGGAGAAGCAGGAGCATAAGACACAGGCGCAGATTTGCTGTAGGGTCACGTGGAAGGAAGTTGTCTGCATCCAAAGTGAGGGCTCCTGGGGATCTTCAACTTCCCCCCTTTATTTCCTCTCCCCTGTGAGTAAGCTGGAGGGGTTTCATATCTCATATCCAGAAGGGTTTAGTCCAAGAGACCCCGGAAAGGCCTTAGAAGATGAGCATTAGAAATTTTAATTCTGATAATGATGATGATAGGTAGAAAGTGAAGAGAAAAATGGATTCAGTGCAATGCCTGCTTAAAGATGTGAGTCAAGCTCACACCTCTTTTAAGCTACTTTCAATAGAGTCTACATATTGCTTCCACCTTTATTTTCTCTCCTGCCCCCACAAAGGTTTGAGAAACTACCTTAGAGAGAGGAGTAAAGTCAATCTTGATTTTGGCCAGACTGTCCATCATCCAGGGAATGATTGGGGAGTGCAAAGCACGGTGGAAATTTCAGGAAGCCCAGGTAAATGATTTCTGATGAGAGGCGAGACTTGTGAGCTTATTAAGGAAGCACACAGTGCTGCTTCGGGCTGGAAGGGGCTCCAGTGAGAGCGGGTGGGACCCTCCAGGGCCCCAGAACTCGAGACTGCAGATGTTGCTGTCTAATTACTAAAAAACGAGGCTTGCTTCTGGGGAGGGACCTAGCACACAGATTGGCCCCTTTAGCTTCCAGAAGGCTCCTCTCTGTGTGCTTCTCCCCCAGGCTTGCTCTTTCATCTCCCTCTTCCTGACTTCTCTGAATTCGCTCAGCTCAGCTTTCCTGTCTCAGATGAGCCGTACCAGCTGGGGAGCCTGGACTGACACCAGCGTCCGCCTCTCCCCAGAACTTGACAGTGTGAAGGGATTCATTCCTTCGTGCATCTCTGAAACCCAGGGACTCCAATCACTTTCTCTCCCAAATGGTACAGAAAGTTGCTGAATACTGATTGGAAGGAAGGAGGTGAGAGATGATGGCGAGGGAGAAAAGAGAGCAGGAATCTCCTTGGAACTCAATCTGGAATCAGGGAGGAGAAACTGCTTTCTCTCTGCTTGAGCTGAGTTCCTGCAGATGGTGAGGAACTGTGCACTGCCCATAGCTAATGCAAAAACTCACCAAGTAGCCAGATCTGTTCCAGGACCTTAGCTATGTACCAATGAATCGGGTGATCCAGGTCACATAATGCACTTACTCACCAGGTAGTTGGATCTGTGTGTATGTATGTATTGGGGGGAGTGTTGGGAGGGGCTTACAGCGGAATTCATACCAATGAGTCAGATAAACCAGATCTGGGCCCTGCACTCAGTTAAACGAATAAGCCAGTTGAGTCAGGTCTGGGTCCTGCACACATTCAATGCACCAATGAATCAGCCAAAACTGGTCTTGTCCTACCCACAGCTAATATACCAACTCACCAGGTAGCCAGATTTTGGGGACAGAGTTGAGGGGGTTTCTATTTTTGTTATGACTTGAGGTGGAGTGGTCATTCTTATGACACCAATTTGTGGAAATCTCATGTGCTTTCATGGCTCTGGGGTTGGTTACACTGGACACCCACATTCACCAAGTAGGGACCCTAGGCTCTAGCTTGAGTATTAGTCCAGTGACTCATACCTGACACTCTTTTTCTTTTTCTTCTTTTTCTTTTTCTAAATCTCAAATTCTGTAGGAATCTCTAAAATGAAGTTAGACCTTGCTTGCAGTAGTACTCTGAGGATTAAGCCGATACTCAAGGGAAAATATTCTGGGGAGCCTCAGCTTTAACTGAGGGCTGAGCAGTATCTTGAGAGCAGGAGAGGGCTTGATCATAGTCCAGTTCAGGGTGTTGATAGATAGCTACTAGACAGTGATAGGAAGAAAGAAAGAAAGAGAAGAGGGAGAGAGGAATGGAGAGCGTGATGGAGGAAGAGAAGGAAGGAAAGGGGGAGGAAGGATGAAAGAAGAAAGAAAAGAAGGGATAGGAGAAGGATGGATAGAAGGGAGAAAGGGAAGGAAAACAGAAGGGACTCAGGGATAGAAGAGCTGGGGAGAATGGGACTGAGGAAAGGATAGACAGAAGTGAAGGATGAAGGGAAGCAGGCAGTTAACTGGAGGGTGGGGTACACCTAGGATCTTCATGTCTGTGTGGAACATGGCAGATATTAGGTCTCCTGGGACCTCTGTGAGTTGCATCTGGGACCAGAAAAGCAGAGAACCAATGTGTCTGGGTTTGCCAGGATGTGCCCAGCCTCAGTGTCTCTGTCCCTATCAGTTCTGGGCAAGGACACCCTTGGAAAACACAACTCTCCCAATAAAGCATATGGGTTAAATTTTCTGGAGAAGTTTTGCACCCTAGAACTGGAAGGGATGCCTGGCTAGCAACACTGGCCTTGCTGCTCCATTGTTGAGGGGACAGAAGACATGAATAAGGTGAAGTCTAGGTGTCCCTTTGGATTCTGGGAGCTTCCCAGACTGCAAAGAAAACTCTATGCTTTGACCTTTTTGGTTTGGCTCTGAGGGTTTATTAACCAGAGCATTCTAAACCCATCACCCATCACACAGAAAACACTTGATCCAAACTCAGGAACCCTTCCCACAAAGCCCCAGGTCCCCCACTTCTCAGAAAGCTTGTGCACTCCCTACTTGAGTGAATTCTCAAGCCCTTGAATTCACACCCTTATTGCAGAGTGGCAGCATCTGAAGAAATTCCCATCAACTTATGGCCCTGGAGGGTGGTGGATAGGGAAGTGGTTCTGTAGCAAAACCAAGCTTGCCCCGAATCCATTCAGATGAATGTCTGAGTTGAAAATGACCTAATTGGCTTACTTTTCATAGTTAACACAGCAGTAAAGTGGTCCCAGAGAATCCCCTTCTGCTCTAAATGTCTCACGGACCTCCAACAAGTCAAATTAAAAAAGTAAAGATTGGGGAATGCCTTCATTCAGCACAGGATTGTGACTTTCTGAGCCTGGGAAGTGGAGATGCTCATCAGCATGGTCAAGTTTTTGGGAGCCACACCTGAGCTGCTCAGTGGAGAGAGTATACAACTGAGGCCCAGGAGGGCAAGACTAGGCCCCGCCTGATATTTAGGAAACCTTTGTTCATGTCCTCATCTCTGTGGCTCCGTTTAACAAACTGCCCTGCAATTCCTGTAGGGCGTGGCAGCAAGGACTGATTTAAAATGCCCGCATTGCTAAAACTGCATTGTTCTTCATCAAGCCAAGTCATTTTTATGTGAAGTGTCAAGCTCCCTAACAAATAACTCCTGCCAGACAATCAAGTTCCTCGGCTGAGAGCCGCGGCTAAATAGTTTATAGCTTTAATCTGCTCACCGAGGTGTGCAGTCTATGACAGTAATTATAAATGCAAGGAGAAATTATAGCTGAATGCTTTAACTGCATTAGGAGCTGTTTGATGAACAATCACGAGCGCCTGCTCATTTCCAACAATAGAGGGCAAGTTAGTGTCAACGCATTAGAGAGATTTCAGTGGCTGCCTGCCTTTTTCTCCCATTTTCCATGGAATGTCACTTGTCTCCTAGAAAGTAGAAAAAAGAATAAGCTTGGTGCAAAGCTTTAAACTAGATAGTTTAAGAAAAAAAAAAAAAAGAAGACAAAGAGAGAAATGCAGATAAAAGTGTTTATCAGGATGACTTTTTTTTCCTGGTTTTGTTTTGTTTAGTGGCAGGTTCCATTTCAGATTAGTCCATTGGAGGTAAATGTTCCCTTATGAGGGTCCTTGGGGGGGAAAAACCCTCCTGGAGCCATTTGGGGGAAGTCTTGAGAAAGAATGACTTCTTTGGAGGCGGAGCATAGTCGTGCCGAACTCAGCTATCAGCCCTGGTGACGCCATGTCGCAGTCTGTCCCCACCTCAGCTAATGACACAGTTCCGCTCTCTATTTTCCCCTCCTCACTTTCACAGAAAGACGTTTTTAATTTAGCTGAAGAATTACACAAATGTACTTTAAAGACATAAATCCATATAAAAAATATGAGCTAATTAAAACATTGCACTCCCTGTCGCTCATGGATTTTCAATTTAGCGCGAGAAAAAAGAATTGCAACTGGTTAAATGAAAAGATGATACTGATGGCAGATTGGAGTAAATGAAAAATAATGTTACTCTATATTAAAGTACCAAATTATACACGTCAGGATTGAACATTCAGAAGTCCAGGGAGGGGGACTGCGACAGAGATGGAGACGTGTCATCTGCATAAAGGGAGGGAAGGCAACTCTCTGGAGGAAGGAAATGAACGTGTTCAAAGGGACGCCACGTGGGTTCTTGGAGTGGTAGAAATGCTTGGGGTCTCTGCTCCCTGATTTTTATGCTGCTTCTTCAACAACATGATTTTTGAAGACTCAGGGCAAAGATTTGAAAACTCCATGGTTTCAGACCTGTTTTTCTTAGCCTGGGATCACAGAGGACAGTTTATGACAAACGAGTAATTTCTTGATCACAGGAGGAAACGGTGATCAAGATAGGGAGGATGCTGTGCTCATTCTCACGAATCAACCCCAGATAATGGCACATTTCGAGGAGGTTGCAGCTGGAGCTTCCCAGAAGCCCTGGAGAGCTTTGACTCCTCTTGCTACCTGGCCACATGGCACCATGAACACCTGGCTTTGCGTAAATGCCTGGCACTGTCAAGTTGAGGTACTATAGATGCAGAGGGACAGAAGGGAGATCATGAGCACTTTGATGCCCTAGTTTGAAAACTAACTATGCTTCCTGCATGTTATTGAAAAGTCATAAAACTCTTGAGCTCATTGCAAAAGGAGGCCAAGGTGGGGCCTTGGTTGGCACAAAGGAAGTCATATGTAATCAAAATAGAAGGGGTCTTGGGACACATGCCCAAGGGTGAGAGAACCAACCTGGAAAATCTCCACAAAGGGTCTTAAATTTGGGTAGTGGTTGAAGAACATGTCTGGAGCCTGCAGAGAGTATCTGGAAAGAGTTTTTCTAGGAAGCCTCTTATATACCAGGTTTACTGCAAAGAGTGTCTGCATCTATTGAATTCTTCAGGCTCTGTTCTGGGGTGCAGTTTGTGGATATGGATGGAGCATGGCATAGAGGAGGCATCAGGGTTTAAACACAGTCTTAAGGGTCTTAGCAACCAACAGCTTTCCTTCCCCATCAAATGACATGGCAGGTTCTCTGCCTGAACCACCCGTTAGGTAAGGCAGGTTGTCTATATGTGTGTCTGTCTTTCCCAGGAACACTCTCAGCTCAGTTGTTCACTGATTAGTACCCTGGATTAACAGAGTTATGGGCACTGAGCAATGGTGCCTTGATAGGGGAGAATGAAGCAGAAATCTCAGAGATGGGGGAAACACGAGGAATTCATTTCTCCACTTCATCCTTTGCCACTCCCATAGGAATGTTTGTGAGACTAAAGTATGTGTGTGCACAGGCTTGGTGCATTAGATAACTATAATTATCACAACTGTTGAGTCATTGTGTCCATTGATTTTCACTGATAAATCCAGTCTGGGGCATAATAAAAACATACATGATATTACTGAAAAGTGGAAGAAATGCAGAGAACAAAGGGGGAAGGTAGAAAGAAGGAAGGGAAGGTGAGGGTAGAAGGAAAGAGGGGAACCAATTATTTCCTTGGTGAAGGCAAATTGTTGATGCCTTTTAGAGACACTAATATATCCAGTCCATTTGACTTATCCATCCAGTTGACTTACCTCAACTGCCACATAACCTATGTAATAAGTTATAACAGAGGTAGCATGTGAGGATACAGAATGTCCAACTAAAGATAAGTCTCAGAAATGAAGACATTCATATAAATATGGTCACAGCATGCTATGGGAAGGCCAACATGTTCTCAAAAGAGACCCCCTTAAGATGGCAGGATTCCTTTCTAGGGGTCCCATAAAGCACCTTTGTGCAGATGGGGAACAAGTCACACAAACCCAGATTTCCTTATCTTAACACAAATCCATCAAGCATTTGTATACACACTGCACACTTTTCCCCAGGTCTTTGAATGTGCCCAAAATGCATCCTCCCTGCCCCATTTTTATGCCCAACTCTGTTAACACAGAGTTCACATAGGAACTCTGTATCCTGGGACCTGGAAGATCTAAATGAGGTCCATTTGACACCAATAAGTGCAGAGTCAAGGACAAAACTGGGCTTCTGAGCTTGACAGATCTGCAAGAATCTGTTGTGAAAGAGTTTTCTTAGACTCCTGGCTTATTGTTAGTTTCTTAGAACCAGGATGCATGTTTCCGGTTTTAACTGATGCTTTCTTTGCCTCCCATATTTGAAAAGAAATTTGAAAAAATGATTACAAACCTAACAGGTGGAAAATTGGTCTTTATTGTAGCACAAATAAACATAACCTCATTGTTCTCTTCTCCATGGTTCGGACCTGCCACTATGAACTTTGAAATATCTCTCTTCCCTTTGAGTATCCCATGGATATCCACCTTGTTTTTTGTTTTATGTGGAAGGACCAGCAAAGCATACTAGCAAGTGACATAAGATGTCGAATGTTATACAGAAAATAAATAGGATGGGGTGGGGTCCCAAGCTCAGGTATAGATCAAAGAGCTGCCTTTGGACTTTACTTTTTTGATAGTAAAAGCAGAATAAACCATGCCTGGGGAGCAAGAGATGGATCTGCCAGTAATACATTTCAGTGTTAAAAAACATGCAAACAGACAATTGTCTTTCTTTGAGCCCAGAGAGCCACAGAATTAGAGATACACCCCTTCCTTTCTCAGCAGTTCTTGGATCTTCTTAGTGAGGGAACAGTTTGGTGAGTCTTTGGCCATTCTTATGTCTCCCCATGACATACCCTACACACACCTGTCCATTGGGTGCTTGCTTTGGGTTTCTACTGAAAACAAATGCTCTGACACTGGGGGAAAGAGAATGAGGAGGACTTCTGTGCCAACTTATTTCTTGTTCATATCTGAGTGTAAATTCAGTTGAAGAGCTTATCTATGTAACCTAGCATGAGATCAAGGGGGTGACAAGTGCTGGGGATTAAAGTTAGGTATCATATCTGTCTTGGAGTGTAACCTAAGGTAAAGGACCACCTGAATATATGTGAGGGTCCTTAACTTGGTGAAAGGTGGGGGGTGTCATGCTGAAAAAGAGAGTCCAGGAGAGAACATACGAAAAAGAAGATGAAAAGCATTTGATAAGACCCAGCCTTGGTCAGCAGTTTTAATGGCTCGTGTGACTAATTGGCAAGGTACTGGGCCTCGATTTCAATCCTCTACTAGAGGTAGCAATAGGTAATCTGGGCCTGGGTGACCACACAAGGCACAGAACTTGTATGAGACATGATACAAAGAATCTGGAAGCTTGGTCACTTGCTCTCAAATCCACCTGTGGCAATGGGCATTAGGAGTCTCATAAGTCATGTGCTTCTCTGGGTCATGGACTGCATTTATCTCTTTGTTTAAGGGGGCCTCTGGCATTTGTTTCCCCAACACAAGTGCAGAAGAGAAGAGAGGAAGAGAAAAGTCTCTGTTTTGCTCCTCCTGGAGTTCTGCAGGGGAGCCTGTTTCTGCCATCTGATTACAAAGCAGATGTTTTTTCACTAGGAATCTCCCAGAGGAAGTCAACAAAGGGAAAGGCGCATGGCAATTGCTGCAAGTGAACTCGGAAATGTATTGACTACAATAACGATAGTGCAGACAGCTAGAAGCTGTTCAGGAGCTGAGCAAGAGATCTGCTCAACCCAAGTGACTACACCCACGAAATGCTTCAATCTAGGGTCCCTGCTCCAGAAAGGGGTGGTGTACTGGACAGTGAGAGTAGTTGGTACACATGTATGAGTTCCTGAAAATGAAGTGTGTAGCCTTGGAGTGACATGACCATGAAACCTGGGATGATCATAACTAAGGGAACCACATCTCAGGGAGCAAAAGTTTTCTTCTATGCCCATGTTAGTCTACTCAGCCCTCTGTCAGAAGGAGGGATAGAGAGATGGGTCAGGACTAACTTGGCATGTTCTAGACAGTAAGTCCTATGCCAGCTGGGTATTGGGAGGTGTTAGCCGTCTCTATGCAGACCCATCATCTCCCTCTCCAGAAGCTCCTCACAAGGCTAGGGTCCCAAATCACCTGGGAGCAAACCCATACCTGCAGGGTTAGTCTTCATCCACGTCTGTTACAAACTGTGAATGGTGCTCGGGGGACTTGCTGTGCGTTTTGCTTAGATGGAGTTTTACCGCGTGTTTGCTCACAAATGTCCGACAGCACAACTTACACTTGAATTTAGAGTCTGTGTCCTCTTCGCCCACTATGGTTTCTGGAGACCTCTGAGCCGACGAAACCCGGGAGATCTCTGCCTCCACCTTGTTGGGCTGCTCCGTGCTCAGGCGGGTCATGTCCTTCATTTGGAAACCCAGGTGCGACTCTAAGTGACTGATGTAGGTTGAGGGGGTTCGGAACTGGGAGGCACAGTCACTGCAGTAAAAGATGGGGTGCCCCTTGTCCATGTTTTTCAGAAACTTGGTGCCACCTGTTTTCCGCAGCTGGTATTTCACGTTGGCCAGCCAGTGGCTGATGGTGGTCATGGAGAGTCCTGTGAACTTGGAAATCTGCATTCTCTCCTGTGGGCCCAGATCTGACAATAGGTATTTGCCCTCAGATGTCTGGAAGAGGCTGGAGGCAAATTGAGCCTGTAGGATTAATAGATGCTGTGGGTTCCAATTGGATTGCCGGCCCTTCCGCTTATGCAGTGTGGACACCTCATTGGACACGTCCTCGAAACGCCGCACATCCATTTCAAGCTTCAGGGCTGGGAGTCTGGAGGGAGTGGCAGGCTTGGGTGTGGTGGCTTTGGGAAGAACCTTAACCATGTCAGCAATGTCCGACAGGGCGTGCTTCTGTGGTGGGGATGTGCAGGACTGTGCTTGCAATGACTCGGCCTTCTTGCTTTTGGATTTGGTCAAGTCAATGGGTTGGTCACTGCTGTCAAACAGGTAGCGCCTGGACATGCTGGCTGGCCTGGCAGAGGCAGGACTCAGCACAGGCTTGTCCAGAACACCCAAGGCAGGCTTGTGGAACAGAGACATGGTGCTGGGACTGGGGCTGGTACAGGAGGGCGAGCGCAGTGGCTCTGTGGCTCTGCCTAGGTGGTTGTTGAGCACTGACTGCAGTGCACTGAGAGGGTTAATGCTGGGCAGGGCTGAGGTGTGGCTAGCCAGGCTGCACCCATTGCTCAGGGAGGTGGCTGGCTCTGGGCTCTGCCCTTTCTCTTTCTCTCCCTCCTCCTTCAGCAGCAGCTTCTCCTCCTCCTTGGGGAGGTTGGGCTCTGCTTTTTTGGGTTCTGAGGCAGGCTCACTTTTGGGGAAAGACTCTTCTCCATCTCGGTGGCTGAATGAGGGGGCATCCTTGGGGGGACTCTCTTGTCCGCTGTCTTTGCCCACCTCTTCCTTGTCTTCTGGCTCCTTTTTCACTTGAGTGTAGGGGGCCAGGTTGGGGGGCATGGGCACCAGTGGCAGGACTTTCCACTTGGGGGCAATGGGCCTCAGTTTGTTGGGGAGATTAGGTCGGATATGCAGCACCTGGGACCCCATGGGCAAGGTGGGCTTGGTGCCCTCGGACAGCTGATAGGCGGCATGAATGCTGGGGTAGGCACTCCAGCTTGGAGCCCCATTTTGGGCTTTGTTGATGGCCGTGGTAACAGTATTTTCCAGCGACTTCAAGATGTCCCCACCCCCTTTGGAGCTATCTTCCAGGTCCTCCTCCCTTAGATACTGGTACTTGATGGTTGGGTCTAAGGGTTTTTGCAGGGGGTCTTCATACTCTTCCCTTTTCACCGCCTTATCATCCTGGGGGGTCTCCTCAGCCTTGTCCCTCTTTCCTTCTTTCTTGAACTCTGTGGAGGAGGCTGCACTGTCAGAATTGCTGGAGGGCCGGGGTGCAGGTGCCTCGCCACTCGGGGTGTCGGACAAAGATTGCATTTTCTCCACGGCCAGCGGGTCCAGCACCAACTGTTTCCCCTTTTTAGAGGCCGAGCTGGTGACCTTGAGGAAGTGTCCTGTCACCATCATGTGGGTGGTGAGCTGCTGTAAGGTGTCGTGGGAGCTGCCGCACTCCATGCATTTCAGGATCTGGGACTTGCACGCCTCGAACTGCCATGTGTAGCTGGCTCCGTTCTGGTAGCCATAGCGGTTGTTGGACGTGAGTTGTAGGGCATTGCTCTTGGGGGTGGAGTAGGACTCGGCCAGCGACCCCGTGGTGGAGTCGGGGGAACACGGCCGATTGACCTCGAAGACACGCTTCTTGGCTGCCGGAGTGACCATTTTCGAGGTGATGGTAGGAACAGGCTCCTTCAAAGGCACTTTTTGGTAATGTTTTGTTTTGATCATGTGGACGCTCAGATCCTGGAGGGAATCGAAGGAGTCTCCGCAAAACATGCATTTCAGTACTTTCTGAGCATCCTCCTTATCCATATCCTGGAAAGCCCTTTTCCGGGGCTTGGAATAACTCGTGGGTCTCTGCTTGTCTTTTTTGCGGTTGTCATCTTGATAGTGGCCCGTCTCGTTCATGTGCACGGTCAGCTCGACCAGTGTGTCGTAGGCAGCACTGCACTGGCGGCAGCGGAAGCGGCTGGCCCCAGTGAACACGGAACCACACAGCTTGCTGCTCTGCCGGTACAGTTGCACTGAGCTGAACAAGCTAGGCTTGGACACAGCCCTGGCAGGCAGGTGCTGCTGTAGGCTCTTGGACAGAGCATCTTGGTGCCAATCAAAATCAGTCTTGTGGCTGCTGCTGCGAGTGTCACAGCTGCGCCGCTCACTGGGGGACAGCTTGAAGCCAAGACCCAGGCCTGACCAGTAGGAGTCAGACAAAATGTTGGCATAGACGGCTGTCATCTTATCCATGCAATTGTGGGGTTCACTGGAAGGCTTGGGGTGTGTGCTAGCTTTCTTGTCTGAGGCATCTCTGCCGCTGATACTTTTGACATCCGACAAGGGGTCACTAGCATCACTCAGCAAAGACTCATTCTCTGCATCCTGGTTGGATAGATGGCTTCCAGGTGAGTTCTGGTAGCTAAAGCAGCCTTTTGGCTCAGGGCCTGTATCTAGTTCCTCGTCCGTGCCAGGGTCATTGCTGCCCGGAAGTTGAGCTACAGAACCACTGTCCTCCTCCTCCTCCTCTTCTTCTTTTATGTCCTCCTCTGCTTTCAGCTGTTCCTCCTGGACATAACCTGCAAGAGGAGAGATGAAATGAAAAGAAACTGAAATAACCATCCCAAATCCCCTGCTGAGATCAGGGCCTTCCTGTTCCCAAGGGAAAGGGAATTTAACCCACACATCCCAACACTTTTATGTACAGCAAGAGATGAATTCGGGAAAAGCCAAATGATGATGGCTTTTGTGTCCTCTACACCATTTTGAGTTAATGGCAGGAGTCTTCATTCTTTAGACTCCCACGTTCATAGTTTTCTTGTTTAAGGGACATCACCCTAATGCTTCTCTAATTGACAGTTGCTAAACTTGTGCATGTGATGTGCAGGGAAGGTGGTTGAGTGAAATTCAGATGCTGCAGAGGAGAGTGTATGGAGAGACCTGGGGTCCTTAGGAAACTAAAACTTGCCCTCTGGTGGCTTCCTGGTGAGGGAGGCCAGCACATTAGACTTTGCTGGCAGACAATCAGCTCAATCAATGGTGAGATTTCAGATGCAATGTGGACATGCAGCCTTTAAATTGTTGAAAACCAGTGTCTTCTATATTCTAACATTAAGATTTTTTTCTTTTGGAGAGAGTTTCACAGTAGAAAGAGATATTATAGAGTATTGGATAGAATCTGCTATTGAGAGCTGAAAAATGATGTAAGTTCAGCAAATCTAATGATTTTAAAATAATAGTAGATGGTGTTAGAATGGGAGACTGGGGGGTTCTCCTATTATTTTCCAACAGGTTTATGAAGACCTTTTCAGGCAGGTCTGAAAATGTCCTCTCAGTCTGGTGTCTGTAATTTCCAAGGCACTGTGATTTGTAGCTACCCATCAGGAGATGACGACTTTGTATTCAATTTGGAGATGCAAAATGCTACTGGGATGCAGTTTTCCTTAGCAAGGATTTAAGCAGCCATTGCACAGGGGAATGAGAGCAGTAGCCTAGGGAATAAATGGGTGAATATCCACTTGGAAGATGAAAAAGTGACTAAGCCACTTGGATGAAAGTGACCACAGGAAGGAAGACATCAAGAGGAGTTTGTGATAGGTTTGCAAATGCCCTTATTTCCCACTTCTTGTTTTCCAGTGGTTCTACTCCTCTTCTTTGGGGGGAAATTCTGCAGTGGGACTTTTGATTTCATTTTTCAAGGAAAGAGCTGGGGAATGGATCAGCAGGCACTGGAAGGCTGTCCTGGGATAGGCAACAAGGGCTCGAAGAGAAGGGGTGTGTTAGGAAGAAGACAGTTTTAGCCAGGAACTCCATTGGCTGTGACTGCAGTTGAAGAAGGTTTACCCAGTGATCCCTACCTCCTAGAGAAGGCAATTCCCATTTACAATTCCTTCTTTCTATTTTCTCTCAATGGTCACATAAAGTATTTTCTAGGAGCATGTTTATGGAACAGAGGGGGCTTTCTCACACAGCTAGTTAAGATCTTGATCACACAGCTAGTTAAGCCAAGTTGAGTCCATTCAATGGTGATGGAACCCTTGTGAATTTTATGAGATAATCTATGGTCTTAATTGCTAGGCCCACTCACTGTCTATCATGGACTACATGAATAAAAGAAATTTGTAGAGACCCTCAAATTGAAGGTGCAGCAATGGTATTTCATGGCATTATCATCTCAGAGGTAAAACTTGGGAATATTGGGGCCGGGAAGGTGGCACTAGAGGTAAGGTGTCTGCCTTGCAAGCGCTAGCCAAGGAAAGATCGCGACCGCAGTTTGATCCCCCAGCGTTCCATATGGTCCCCCCAAGCCAGGGACAATTTCTGAGCACTTAGCCAGGAGTAGCCCCTGAGCATCAAATAGGTGTGGCCCCAAACCCCAAAAAACCAAACAAACAAACAAAAAACTTGGGAATGCTTGAGATAGGAGCTCCTGATTTTAAGGGCCCTATACCCGAAACCAAGAAGCAAAGTGAAAGCAAAGTGATCTTGCTGTTCATAGTTATTGGATATTTTAAGACTGATTATAGCATGTTTTAGCTGCTCTCAAAAGTTGACAAATAATTTTTTTCTTTTGGTGTTAAATCAGTGTTTCTGGTTTCTAGTTTCATAAACTGATTAAAAGAAAACACTACTTGATCTAGTCAAAAAACTGCTAATAAGGCAGCCACTACTTACAAGAAGACCTTAGATTAACAGAACCAGAACATTGAGTTTATACCACCTCTTCTCCCCATCATTAGTTTTTTTCTGGACTAATGTTTGTGTTTGAGACAGTTATGTCAGGAAGTTACAGTCACCAGAAAGTCTGCTAAAAATGAGTAAATGAGTTAAGGGCAAAGTCAAGCAAAGTAAGTTATAAATTATGCAAACTTTATCACTTAAACTTGAACTTTTGAGGCTTAAAGGGGCTTTATTATTTATATATCAGGTGTCATACCTTAGCCAGAAAATGTTAATCCAAGCAATATAGTCACCACACCAAAATTCAATACTATCCTCTCCAAAACAATAAAAGGTATGCTTGTTTGTGTATGTTTGTGTGGATACACAGCAAGGGCAAAAATTTTGGGGGAAATAATTTTTTTAAATCAAACAAAAAGTATTTTTTCATCTCAGTGCCTAGAACATAGGGACTGGCATTCAGTAGGTAGCTAGGAAGAAATTCCTATTATTGTGTGTGTGCAATATACATGCATACATTGAATGTGCACATGTGGACAGGAACAGACATACACACACGTGTGCCCACACACACAGCTTAGTCAATATAGCAATTTTCACACAGGAGAAAGGAAGTGCTTTTCTCTTTCTTTTTTCTTCTGCTGACATTTGGAAGCCAAGCTTTCCAGACCAGCTCGACTTCCCCATGTACTTTGTCCTTCTAAATGGATTCCCCAGAAGAAAAGTCAGAGACAGCGAATGCCTCCCCCACAGTACAGATAAAATTTTCTGCTTAATTAGGCATTGACATGTTTACTATAACCTTTACAGAAGAGTAACTCGTGCTGAGAGACCCTTTTTGTCTGCTTTTTTCTGCAGAACAGACTAAATCTCCGTCACCTGATAAGGAAACACATTGAAAAGCCTCATAAAAAAGTGCCAAAGCATCCGTCAAAGTGAGTGTATTTTAACAATGGTTGAGGGTTCCAAGGAGTTTTAAAAATACATTCTGATATTATACATTTAAAACTGTTCAGTTGACTTAAGTGATTTTGTTTGCCACTAGCAACTGTGGCAGGAGAGTAAGGCAGTGGGAATATGGTGCTCAGAGTGTATAATGAGTGACTGTGTCTCTCTTTGGAGCTGATTTGTTTAATAAGACTGCATCATGTGAGATGTGCTGGAGCAAATAAATGGCAAGTTTATTCTTATGAACACTTATTTAACAGAGAAGGCAAGTGTGGCTGTGCTGTAGGGATCTTCTTTGCAAAACTTTTTTGGGGATGGCAAACCTGGTATCGACATCCCTGATTCCAAACTAATTTCCTATTGGTGTCCCCTTAACCATGCACTTTGCTACAAGAAAACTTTGTTCTTCTAAAATAAATTATTTAGAAGAAAAGTCAGAGATAATACAGAGGGTGTTGGCAAAGTCACCTTCCTCTGTCCAAGGTTAGCAGTCCCAACTGATGGGGTTGCTAATTTTGCAGCTAACTCACTTGGTTATAATGAAGTTACCGTGGTCATTTTGTGTGTGACCACAAGGCTCCCCATTCTGCTTTTCAGAAATGTTAGAGGTATTCTGTTGTAAGTAGGTGGTGGCATGGTTTTGCTTGACTGCTGCAGGATCTTATGGTCACCATCTTAGAAAAGCTTAGGCATGGGTCAGTGTGGCTGACAGACTGTTCTCTAACAGCCTGCTGGCTCCTTCTAGAAGTTGTGATCATCCATGCACAGAGGGTGCTAGCAATGTCACCTTTCTCTGTGTAGGAATGTTTCTTGGGATCTGCCCAAAGGAGGGAACATTGCCTCATGTTCTGCTTCAATAGCCCCACTCTGATAAGTCCTTTTAGCCATGTCCTTAGGGAATGCTGGTGAAATCCACCTGCTTCTTAAATGCCCCCAAACCATTAGTTTCTCCTTCATAGCCTACTGATGACTGGACTCTCTTCTCTGGACACTGTTATGGAGGTAGACAGATCTGAATGTTCTCTTGTCCAAAACACTTTCTTCTGTCTGTCCATGTCATGCTATTGGTACTTACTTCATGTTGAGTCTTTCTCTACTCCCTGCTCATCAACACAGTCAGACTAGGTGAATTCAGGTTAGAGGACATAGATATCCTGGATTTCCTAGTTTAATTCACTCATTTTACCCAGAAGTATCTCAGGGCTGTCACATGCAAGCCACTTAAATGGCTTCTCAGGCATTGCCACATAGTGGCTCTCCAAAGGCCCAGAGATTAGAGATGTAGAGACATTAGTAATTAAGATAGAGCATGGGAGGCATTGGAGGAAAATCACAATAAGGTCAGGAAGTCCTCAGAGAGACAGAGTATTAAAGGAGGACACTAGAGGCAGAATGGGAACCAAGAAACACACAGCATCCAAGGCCAGGTGTGCAAGCACCCTATAAAGAGATACAGAGCACAAGAGTTGTAGGGAATAGAGAATTTAGGCCACATAGATAGAATACAGGTGCTACTTAAGGAGCAGCCAGGAAGTCAGGGTGGCAGGGTTTATTTTTTTGGTCAGGTCAAATCATGTGAATAAAACCAAGTTCCTCTGGTATCCAGACACTGGTAAACCCGAACCAAGGGATCCTGAATGCCAGAGTTGGAGAAAAAGTTAGCTCATCTGAGGCTGCCTTGGATCATCTCCTGTTTAGACTTGGCTTATTTTCCCCTCCTGTCCACTTCACAAGGGTCTGTGAGGAAAGGGAAGAGAAAGTTCCCAGTCTTCTTTATGCCAAGGCTGCTATGTCTTGTAGGGGCAACACTATTGAATCAAATCAGTCTTTGTTCACTCTCACCCCACCCCAAGGCCACAAAGTTGGAATCTTTTAATAATACCTCTCAGGACTCAGACACTCCTAAAAGTTGGAGAAGCCTAACTGTAAATAAATACAAATATTAATTAGTTGCAAGAAATTTAACTCTAGACTTCTCTCTGTTGCTGTGCCATATGCATGTAGGGTCTAGATTTTTTTTGCAGGAGTGTATACAGCATCAAGAATCCTCTCCCTTTCCTCCTCAGGTACTAAAAAACCAAATGCCTGTGGCTTAGCAAATTGCTTTCAGTTTATACTGGGAGGTACTGATCAAGAGAACCATGTCACAGGTCACTTTGTCAAGAGTGAGTAAGCAGGTAGGATTTGGTAGGATCAGTTCACATCTGACACTTACTACTGAGTATGGGAAACTTTCCAAGACTTTGAAAGCTCTATGTGCCCATCTTTAGAATGGATTCATAGTGTATTGACTTTACAGGATTTATAGAGGTCTCAATTCTGTTAATATATGTTCAATATCAAAGCAGTTGGGCCACTTCCCAATGCACTAATCTGCTTGAGAATTTGAAAACACACCCCCCACACATTTTAGTCCCAACCTGAGTGTGCAGATGGTTGACATTAGTGACTGGTGACTGTCTGTGCTATCTCCATATTCTATTCCAAGCCAACAGTTTTTAGATGAAATTTACATTTGATACATTCCAGCTTTGCACGTGTTGTGTGTAAGAAAAGGACTTCTTATGGTTTGAGGTTTGTTATTGAAAATTGAATCATTCATACAAGGAGCTGGGGATGTGTGTGCTGGAAATTTTCATAGAAGTGAGGTGCTGACAGAGAAAAGCAAGTTATTAGGTCATTCCCATAATGATCATATATGCAATTTTTGAGGAATAAAGCAACCCCCATCAAAGAAAAAAGGAGATTTGGAGCTTTACATTGAGAGAGATGACAAATACCCTAGGCAAAAGGGTTCGGGGAAAAATGCATTCTCTTCACCTCCCTAGAATTGCAATCCTACATGCTTTATTATTGGGAAGTGTGCTGGGGAAAATTGACAAAAGCAAAGTAAAAAAATATTCATGGAGTCGGGTAAAGCACAGGCCATCACATAAGTTTTCTGGCAGTTCCCGTTTACGTCTCATTATCCTTTTATTGTCCACTCACCAGGAGACACAGAAATCAAGAGAGGAAGACCCTAGCAGGATGAGACCTTTCAAATGAAGACTTTTTTGGTTCTGTCATTTCAAATGGTGTCAAATATTCACAGCAAAATACTCACACTGATTTTTTTCTACCCAAGACTCACAAAACACACAAACACAGACACAGACACACACACAGACACACACACACAGGCACACACACAGACACACACACAGACACACACACACACACACACACATTGCTTCTTCTAAGCCTGGAAAGGTGGTTGAGAATCCCACCTTTTCCTCCAATCCTGAAAAGGGACTGTGAATCGCAGTACCATTAGAAATTATGTGAAGATGGGCCACCATCTGCATCTTTTCAGACACATGGTCCCATCTCATGTGAAATAACATCATTAGCATGGCTGTCCTGCAGGGCCAGAGGTGCTCTTGTTTCCTTTCTGCTTGGCATTAAGTCAAACATCTTTTCTTTTCTTTCTCTTGTTCTCTCTTTTGGCAAACGCTGCTTCTTTCTCTGAAATATTTCATGCAGATAATGGATAATGACCACTTCTCATTTCCTTTTCTCGAAAATGTCTAACTGCATTAGCCAAGAATGGAAAAATTTTAACCTGCTTCTTTTTGCTAAGTTCGTGGCTGTGACCACTTTCTATTAAGGAATAGAGGCAAGCAGGGAGAAAACGGTCCTCTGGCCCATCTATGTTGCTCAATTGGCACTGTCAGAGCTGGTTGGCCTTGGCTTTTTTGGTGAGGAGGCTGTATTGTTCTCTAGAAACACAGAGTCCAATGGCAAAGACCATTCTTGTCTTCAGGCCAACTCTTCAGCCAGAAAATACTTCATTGCCCTGGATTCTTCGATTCTGTCCTCTCTGGCTTGGGGTTTGAACTTCTTAACTCTTTAACCTGTTGGTTTCTCCACCAAGTTGATGACAATGACCTGTCTGGTTTTGGGGACCATGATATCTGTGCTTTAGCTGAGGTCTTGAACAGGGTTCTATCATTCACCCAGGCTTCTCAGCTGGAAGGATGGGAGAAACTTTTAGTCTGAGTTATCATGCTGTGTTTTGTTCTATTAGAACATACCCACCACATAACTACCCACATCTCAAATATCATTTTGTTCTGGGAGTGTTCTGGGATTATTCTTGTCTCTGCAATCAGGGATCTGTTGTCAGACTTTGGGGAATCATATGGGATTCTGGGGATCGAATCCACTTCAGTCACATGCAAGGCAAGTGCCCAACCTGCTATATATTGGCTCTGGCTCATTCCGAGTATCTTCAGGAATAGATAGCTGCCAGCATGGAGGTAGGTTTTGCTCTATTTAGAACACGCACAGGCACACACAGAGATATTTTATTTCTTTACATGTGGTGGTCAATGATTTGGTCCCCTGAGCTGCAAACCAGGTCTTTCAACTTCATCTTTAAAAATTCAGAACATGTCAATGACAACTCTGCCTCATAGCTGAATCTGGGTGCGAGAATTCATGCTAGAGTCTTCCCTTTCCCTATTTAATCCATCAGCAGAAGTGTCGGGTGCACTCTTCTGGCACATTATAAAGTTCTGTGTGGTCATTAGGTTTTATACTCCACCCTTGTCTGAAATGCCTCCTCTCTCAAGCAGATGAGGAATTTTCCTTTCTCTCCTACCATTTATTTCCTGGCCCCACAGTATCTTCTCAAAACTCCTCTTGCTCTGTGTCTACTCTCCTTTGTTACCCCGGTGGCCAAATGGCCTGCCTGCTGTCTTCATAATCTCACCCCTTCTTTGTCCCTTTTCTGGGGTCTTTGATATGTTTTCTCCTGCATGGACCATGTCTCCTCCTGGGTCAATTCTTTTGTATGTGTCTGAGATAACATACTCTTCTTCAGAGGAGTCATCCCTGGTACCTGTAATGGCCACTGCCTCTTTCCAAGTTTCCAGGGGCCAACCTAATTTTTGATATCAATCTTTCTCTCTTGTGTGGTCCTGATCCCAACTCAATGCACCCCCTATTCATCTCATGGTTTATCTTCTCAGTCAAATGCTAAGATTCCCCAGGACAGGCTCCATCTCTCTGGCTCACCACTATCTTTTGTTAGCCAGGGGCTCAATTTATTCTAATTTTTGTGGAATGAAAGAAGAAATGACCAGATAATGACACTGAGGGGTCACTGTGAAAGTGAAGTGTTGTATTGATGACAGTTTTTACCTAACACACCCCTTCTGATCTCAAGCCAGAAAGAACAAAACAAAAATGTTTCTAATAGGCTTTCATGGGGATCAGAAGGGGCCACACAGAGGGGCTCATCCTTTTCAGCAAAGAAAGTTAGGACAGATGAGATATAAGTTTGGAGGCCAGGAGATCAGAAAATCCCTCTTTATTTCAATAAGAAGCCTCTGACACACCTCTTCTACACTCAAGTTCTACAATTTTGAATTTTTCATTTGGTAAAGGTAAATCTAGAATTCATTCTCTGTAAAAAATAGACAAGCCTAGGGACTGGAGTGGTAGTACGGAGAGTAAGGCCTTACACATGGTCCACCCAGGTCTCATCCTTGGCACCCAATATGGTTACCAGAAACCCATCAAGAGTTATACTTGAGCACAGAATCAGAAGTAAGTCTGAGCACTGCTGAGTGTGGCACCCAAACCAAATAAAACCAAACCAAACCAAACCAACAACAGAAAGAAATAGAAAGGCCTATCCTCTTCAGAAGGAGTGAATGAGTCTGTTGGATAGCTTTCTGGTGGCTGATTTCTAGAGATTCAGAGGCCTATTGGGCACTTTCACTCTAGCACACTGGATCTCTCCTCCAGGACTAATTAGTGACTGAGAGGAAAGTAGACATGGATGGGAATAGTTCAGGGCATTTAAACTGGGAAGTACTGTTACTGGCAATGGAATGAGTTAAGGCTGGAGTATTAACATTTTACAATGCACAATCAACAGGAGAGTGTGGAGAAAATAGTTCCAAATGTCAACTGTTGGAATGACGCAAAGCCAAGATCAGATATAGTTCTGGGAATTGGCTATAAGGAATGGATTAACCTTTTTCAGTTATCAAGATACCCAATTGGTTGAAGAACATGCTCTACTTGCAAAGTAGAACTAAGAAAAAAAGTATGTGCCTCCACCATCCTGAGTGTGCCACCATGCAATCAAAGAGCATAGGTTCTTGAACAAACTTCCCCAGGTTTAAATTCCTCCTACTCCTTGTCTATGTTGTCATGACCAGAAAATCAAGAACTCTGGGGATCTTGGTCTCCTATGAGATCCTATGAAATGGAGATAAACAATCCCTGGCTCAATTCTCATATCCTGAGAATGGAGCTGACTAGAGAAGGCAGAATACCTGGAAATAAGAATCACTCAATGTCCCCTCTCATCATTTTTGTAAGAACAAAAACCTAGTCACGAAGAATCACATGGGACTGGATTTCTCAGGATTTGTTGTATTTACTCTTTCAAGTATGGGCTGAAAAATAAACCCATCAGACTTCTAGCATTATTTTCAATCAACTCCTTCTGGATTCATTTAAATTCCTTTATCAGATTGAGTGTTTCTATACTACAAGAAACAAACAAACAAAAAACTTAATGATAAAAGGGATTAGCATTTCTAAATAACTCCGGTAAATCCTTTAAATAAATCCTGACCTATTTCCCTTCTTAATTAACTAGGTTAGCTTTTAAATGAGACAACTTATATGAAACAGCAGGTTTGATCTAGGGCCAAACCCACACTGGACAGTTGGATGAAGCAGTTCTTGGAAAAGACCCAAATTCTGGGACATACAAGGTCTTCAATCTTTCCAATGGACAGTTTGAATAATCTAATGGAAAATTCTCCAGGGTTTGCTGACCCCGTGATTTCAGGTTAGAGCTAGTTGAAGCTTGGTCTTTTCAAGGCAAGCCATCTTTTCTCTGTTCTTGTCTATAGAAGAGCTGGCCAGGGAGGGCATTATGTCAGCAGCCCCCAAATGGTACCAAATTGGCCATTATCCCGGAAGAGGCCAGCACTCCCCAGTGGTGAAAAACTCACTGAGAGATGGAGCCAAGAGACAGCCACTGTATTATCCTTGGTATTTTCCTGGTTTCTTTGGCATGTTTTATGTGTTTTACTTTCCTTTAAAAATCTCAATGCTTATTTCAGCCAGATCCCAAATAATTTTTGTGGTAGCTAAATTCTCTAAAAAAAAAAAAAGTCTATATATTTTTTTCTTAGCAAAAAGCTCAGAAAACCAAAAACTCATCATGTTTAGCTAATTGGTTATTTAATTTGCTTTTGGATTTAAAAGATCATTTTTCTTTCCCTGGAGAAGTTATGAGGAAAAGAAGCAGCATTTTCTGGACTGACAAAGGAAAAAAGAGTATGGTTCAAATTATGGGGAGAAAATTCCCAAACAACAAACATCTAATATTTGCTTTAATACCTTTAAATGACTATTAGGAGATATAAAGGAAAGTAGAAATCATACCTAAAAATATTTCCAAGAGGACATTGGTTGCCTTTTCCAGGGCTTGTTGTTATAAACATTTAAAAATGGTCTTTGTTAGTCCTTGGAATAGTGCTAAAATATAATTATTGTTACAGGATATGGCATGTTAGGCAGCAGAGTGAATCCCTCATCTATTCATTGGGATTGGCATCTCTTATATGTGTATACATGTTACTCCCACTGGTCTAAACTAGTTGCCTTGCAATATTGGCTTCTTTAGTTTATGCAAGCCAATAAATAATGAATATTCTCAATTTGACATGGTCTCGCCTTTCCTTATAGAACCTCAAGAACCACTAATAACAATTTTGCCAGCAGGAGTGATGACTGCCAAAAGACCAAGCTAACACACAGAGCTAGTGTAATTGGCTCAACTGCATTGGGACCTTCCTCCAACTCCATTTGAAATACTTTGAGCAAATAATCCCTTTTCTGGCCTCTAATAGTGGAGGGCGGGTCACTTGTAAGAGAGCTGCCTGAGATCTATAATTGCCTCAATGTTTCATAGTTTTGTATATCTGTGACTTTATAAAGGATCAATGTACCTACACTACAGTTAAGTATCACATCTTCACAAGATACACTTGCTTTACTTGCTTTGTGTATATTTAGCCTCTAATGGTAATGATGATGGGAAATGCATAAGAAATAGGTTTTGTTTTGTTTTTTTTTTTTACAAAAGCATAAGGTCATCAATCTCTTTTTTGTGGTTCTGACCATTATTATCCATTATGATAAAAGAGTTGATACTGTAAAATTTGAGATTAATGTTCATATTCTAGCACCTAATCTGTTATTTATAAGATATTGGCTAGTTTGAATTACCATCCCATTTTACATACAATCCCTCTCTGAGGCCCTTGCTTAGGTTTCCAGACTCTTTCTTTCCCTGTGCTCCTCAGGATTTTACCTAGAGATGCTACTGGACAAACCAAATTGTGACTTTAGTCTTTTATTCAAGATAGAAAGCTCTTAGTTTACCTGTGCATGTCTAACCCTCAGGAGTTTGGGGCACAGAGCAAGGATTCTATAAATGTTCTTTTCTTTCTCAGCCTGCTCTTTAGTCTATGACTTCACCTGGGGTCTTTCACATATTCAAAACTTTGATTAAATAACACTATGGTGACTGCATGAGAATCCCAGGCATTCACAGAATTAGATAGTCACAGAGGCTCTATTGCTCCACCCTGGTGATAAATCACACTTTCTCAATGCCTTGGTTGGATGTGATTTTGCCTCTGGGAACATGTTTGGAGCCATTTTTGTCACTACTGAGGAGATAGAGATCAGAGATGCAATAATATCTGGAAAACGTTCACCACAAACAATGATTTAGTTCACATGTCAATAGTACCAAGAACCATACTCTGAATTTGAGGTATTTCTTGCCAATTTAAATAGAAGCCCATGTATTCAGGGAGCCGACTCTTGCTCATCACTACATCTCTAGGGCCAATAGTTCTTTTGGTTCTTGAGGTGATCAGTGTTCATTCTGATTCCCCACATAGGCCATCTCATGGGAAGATAGAGATTGTCAATTTTTCTCTGCTATTTTCTATTTGAATGGGTCAATAATTTAAATTTGATCACTTTTCATGCTAGAGTTGGTACTCCAGCTTGTTTTATTGATTAATATATAAAATCAATTTGGGATGAGAATAAGAAGAACATGATGAGTTCTCAACTATAGGCATCTGTCCCTTTCAGGCACATGAGGGAGTGAAGAGGAGACAGATTCTGGGGTTTAGAAGATGAAGTTACTGATTTGCCTATATATCTGGACTATTTTCCAGTAAGAATCATCTTAAGAATAAATGTGTTTAAATGGCTGATTTTTTTAAAAATAATTTCTTTATTTAAGCACTGTGGTTGCAAATATGTTTGTAATTGATTTTCAACCATAAAATAAACATCTCCCTTCACCAGTGCAAATTTTCTGCCACCAATGTCCCCCATTTCCCTCCTCTCTCATCTCCTGCCTGCCTTCGAGACTGGCATTGTATTTTTCTCTCTATCATTGTCATGGTAGTTGTTAGTATAGTTCTTTCTCTAACTGAACTTACCACTCTTTCTGATAAGCTTCATATCACAAGCTGCTCCTTTCGACCCTCATCTCTGTTGTCTTTTATTTTTCTCAAGTCCCACACATGAATGAGACTATCCCGTGTTTATCTCTCTCTCCCTCTTACTTACTTAACTCAACATAATAATCTCCATATCCAACCATGTATAGGCAAATTTTGTGACTTCATTTTTTTTTTTGTTTTTGGGTCATACCCAGCAGCACTCAAGGGCTACTCCTGGCACTACACTCAGAAATCACTCCTGGGAGGCTCGGGAGACCATATGGGATGTGGGGATTCGATCCACCGTCCTTCTGCATGCAAGAGAAACGCCTTATCTCTATGCTATCTCTCCAGCCCCTACTTCATTTCATTTTTTCTAACAGCTACATAGTATTTCATTGTATAGATGTACCACAGTTTCTTTAGTTACTCATCTGCTGTCATTTACATTTGGTTTGTTTCCAGATTCTGGCTATTGTAAATAGCATTTAAATAGCCGATATCTTGTTTACAGAACTAAGAGACAAACCATAAACACTTTCAGTTTCTTTTCTCTTTATTTTGGTCTGTTTGTCCATTTACCTGTTATCCCAGTGGGGTAGATCAAACTCTTTCTCACAGAATCTAAATTCTAAATCCATGTCAAGGATGAAGATGAATAAATCAGATCCACTGTGACCGGAGCATCTTGGGGAGACCACTGCTTCATCCCTTTGGCACCCAGAGGCACATTGGCTCCTCCTCTTTTAGGGAGCTATTTCATCCCTCTTTCAAAAAATTCTTTGTTTTGACTCAAGTGAGCCAGACATAGCATTTATTTCTTGCAAATAATGACCTCATTGGTGCACAATACATTTCCACTCAAAGAAGGAATTTATACAAACAGCCAGGCCTCTTTGCACTTCATATTACAAGGAGTTCAAGTTCTCAGTGGCATCACTTGGGCAGACAATTCATAGACAATTGGGCAGACCACAGAGCAATGCTAAGAAGACACCCCTCTTTCTGAAAACCCCAATTCTCTTTAAAATCAACCCCTGTCCCCTATCCAGCTGACATCACCCCCATCTTAAGCCTGGCTTTATGGATGGGTCTGCCTTGAAAACACATTTTCAAAGCCCATCATCCCCCCAATGACTGGAATGCACCCGGCTAGAGCTTGTTTCCAGCACTCACAGTCTATTGTGTCAATAATCTGCATATTTAAGAGTCCCCACATGCTCATTGAGACGATAGATGGGGCTGGTACAGTCTACTGGGTCAAAAATCTGCTTTAAATAGTCTATATACACAGTTGGCTGCGTAAATAACAGCATTTTCCAAAAGCCCCCTAAATATATAATAACATGATAAATCGCATCAGCTCCTGAAGATGCAGCCTCGCTACCGCTGATCAGGAAAATGATGTGTGCTTTAACAAGCCACTTACAAATGATCTCATCTCTCCAGCCGTGGGAGCACCATATTTGCCTCAGCTGTATTTTTCATGGGGCAAAAGAAAAAGGAACCCAGATATACATATACACATGTGCATGTACACACATGTATGCACACACACAGGCATGGTTGTAAGGTCAGTATCATCTTACACAAAAATGTAGGCTGGGCTAGGCATGCAGAGAAGGGAAGTTAAGGCCAGCAAGCCAAGCCTGCTCACCCTGGTTTGCAAGTCTCCCAACCATCCCTGTGTGAATTTGAGTGAAGCTGAGCTCCAAATACACAAAACCAGGTCTGCTGAAATCAATTAGAGGCATCGATTTCAAGAGCTTTCTCTAACCTCATTTTGCAGAAGATGACTGGCTCTGCATCACTTCATTACAGTCCTGTGTGCATGTACATGACTTTGAAGCTGTAGTGCCAATGGTAAACACTGAGTGAGTGCTTGCCATATATCTTTTAATTTAGCTTCCTGGTATTCCCAGGGTAAGGCGAACATGATCAGTTCCATTAAAAACAATTATTTATTTTTTGTTAGAGTGTCAGGGCTGGAAACAGGGTCTCACACAGGCAAATAACCATATTCCACTGCTGAGCTATTGATTTCCCTCTTAAAATCCAGGATGCTCATGTTTCAACTGTTCAACAACTTCCTAAGATCTCATTTTTAGATCTTGGGAGATATTGGTTTGAAAGAGGCTTCTTGAGAGCCCCTAAACCTAAATCCCCTCTGAATGAAGGCTCCCATTCCTAGTTAATTTCCTCCTTATAGAGTCTGGTGTGTCTCTGCCGTAATGAGAAATGCCTTCCCTCACAAATGCAGTAGTTTTCAAAACTTTGCACTAAAATTTGGCACTTATGGGGTATGGAAGGGACCACTGATTTCTAGAACTAGCAGGTTACATAATATGTGAAAATAAGAATGAATATTAAAAACAAATAAAAAATATGAATCCAGGAAATACGACGAGTTCATAATAAGTAAAGAAAGAGCAAAAGAAAAACAGGATGAGTAGTGGATCTAAGGGAATTGAAGGCACAGTGACATTTTGGACTTTACTTATGAACTGAAATCAGAAAAGATCAGGGTGAGTGGCAGGAAATCTTCCTGTGTCCAGAAGGAAGAATACTCAATGACTGGGTTTTCTGAGAAACAACTGGTCTGTACCCTCTGCACTTGCTAGTCTGGGGATGTCAGACTTGGTTATTCCTACCTTGTGCAGAGGAACACTCATATGTGGGTAAAATGGCATAAATTTATGTGACTTCATGTCACTGACCCTCTGTTATGCAGTGCAGCAATGTGAACTATAACAGAATTGACTTTTGGGGGAGTTTATGGGCCATACCTGGTGGTGCTTAGGCCTTACTCCTGGGTCTATGCTTAGGGAACTCTCTTGATGGTGATTGGAGATCAGATGGAATGCCAGAGATTCAAAGTAAGTTGCATGTACAACAAGTGCCTTAACCCCTATACTATCTCTCAGGTTCTGGAAACCACTTTTTTCTTAATCCATCATCCTCACGAACATTTTGTGATGCTCTAACTCAGTTGCTAGAATCCCAGGCTTATAAAAATCTTAATGCTAAATTTATGTACCGTATTTTCCGGTGTATAAGACAACTTTTGAAATAAAAAAAAAAGTCACCGAAAATCGGGGGTCATCTTATAGGTCGAGTATATCCCGAAAAATGTTTCAGTATGCCGCTAAACGAAAGTTGTCTGAATATTGCCACAAAACGAATTTTCCAACTCCATCCTGCACCAACCACTGCAAGGCTGCTCGGACCACCTCTTTAACTCAGCCAATCCAAGCAGGCTTTTTATGCATGCAAATTAGACAATGTTCTGGACCCGATTCTACACTGTCAAAAGCCTGCTCAGATTGGCCAGAGTCAGGGAGGAAGTCTATTACAGTATAATCTTTGAACCTTTGCTTGTTGTGATTGGCTCACTATAGAAGATACAGTTGCAGCACAGGGACATTCTGTCTTATACAGCAAATATAGGCCTAAACCTATGTTTTAACTGTAAAATTAGGGGGTCGTCTTATATCCCCGGTCGTCTTATATGCCGAAAATACGGTAAGCAAAAATATAACTTCAAGATTCGGAGTCAAAATATGCCCCCCAACAATGGAATTAGCCTTGTCAAAAATATCTTTCTTATTGGGGTACCACAGAGGCAGGAATCCTTTTTCTACTGTCAACTTTCTTCTTCAGATGTATACTGTGTACAGAGAACTTTGAATGCATTTGGTTTTGGAATTAAACATTTATTGAGCTCCTGCTCAATACTGAGATATCTTAGCCAAGCAGAAGCAGGTGGTTCTTGGGGAGAAGAGGTGGGACAGGGTTCACTGCCCTGTCCACCACTTCAGAAACCAAACCTTTCTTAAGAACATTGAACAAGAGAGATTAAAGAGGCGCAGCATCAAGAGAAAATCAAAATTGCAGCAAAGAACTACTCCCAGCTGTCTAGGCAATTGCCAACGTCTTTAGCAGCCAGAATGGAAGCTTCATTATGGCACAACATTCCCTGCTAATAAGGGAAATCCCTTGCCAGAGAAAGCTCCCTACCAAACTTCCTTCCCATAGTGCATAGATTCCCCTGCCAGTTAATTCTCCACTTGTCTCTCCCCTCCTCTCCCCTTTTTTTCTGCTCTAGCTAACTGGCTACTATGCTGTTTCTCAAATAGGACAGGACCCTTTCTCCCTTCACATTCTGTCTTTGCTCTGCCCTATCTATCCTTCTGTGCTCATTCTTTTTTTTTTCTATGCTCATTCTTGAGTACCTCCAAATCTTCACTGAAATCTCAACTTCTGGGGCAGCCTCTTTTGTTTCTTAAAAAATACAGTGCTTTTTATCCCTCCCCACTCTCTCTCTTTCTACCTCCCTCCTTCAATTATATTTTTTTTAAAAAATCTTTATTGAAGCACCATGATTACAAACATGTTTGTAGTTGAGTTTAAGTTATAAAAAAGAACATCCCCTTCACCAGTGAAACATTTCCACCACCAGTGCTCCCTAACACCCCCCCCCCCCACAACCCCTTGCCTGTATTTGAGACAGGTATTCTATTTCTCTCACTTGCTACCATTGTCAAGATAGTTGTCAGAGTAATTATTTCTTTAACTGGACTCACTACTCTTTGTGGTACCATTAAATTCACTATAGAGTCAGGCACAGTGGCCAAGTGCTAAGGCGTCAGTCTAGTAATTCTTTGTAGAGTTGCATCTTTCTTGATTCATTTGTTTAGTTCATAATTTATTTGTAAGTGTGGTGGAACCATATAGACTAGGCTCCAAGATGCACATTGCAATGGAAGCACCTGGAGACGTGTGAGTCTCCGCTCATCTGCTCATAGGAGTCCTGGGATGCTAGAATAATATTGTGCTTTTATCAGGTGAACAAAACAGAGTCACTACACAGAACAATTCTGGGGTTCTGTGGGTTGGTACCATTGCCTGACATATAGTGGCACCCAGAAATACCTAGCTGCCCAGACCTCCACATGGCTCTGAATGCCAGCTTTGGAAACACCCAATATGCATTGTGTCTTGGAGTAAACTCAAAAGTAGAAGAAATAGCTGCCATAAAGTAGAAGTGCCTCTTTATCAGAAATACACTGTAGCTGTTCTCTTGTCTTAGGTTAGCTGGTAACCCAAGGCTATACAGGACCCACACAGGGTTGTTGAAAACATTTCCCCCATTCACTTGAGCTAGGCATTTAGAAACATCAAGTGCTTAGTCCAAATTTCTAATACAGGGACGAGAGTGATAGCACAACAGTAGGGTGTTTGCCTTGCACACTGCCAACCTGGGACGAATCCAGGTTCGATCGATCCCCAGGATCATATATGGTCCCCTCCCCTAGCCTGCCATGAGCAATTTTTGAGTGCAGAGCCAGGAGTAACCTCTGAAAGCTGCTGGGTGTGACACAAAAACAAACAAATAAAAAAACCCCAAACTTCTAATATTGTTCTGGGGTAATCTGCCTCCTGTCCCAGGACACAAGCGCATGAGTTTCTTGAAGTCTTTCCAACCATGGGCAACTTCAGACCTTGTTTACTTTCTGTGCCCCCATAACTGTTCTACTGGTTGGCTTATTAGTACCATGCCACATAACCTGTTAATTAGGTGATTTTTATCTATAAGCCCTGGAATATTATGGAGACATCCAGTTGAGAAATGCCATGATAAACTTCTTTCTCTGCATAGAGACAGTTTAATAATGTAAAGATTTACATTTAAGAGTCTTACTGGAAACCTCCCCAATCTCTCACTCTATCTCTCTCTTGGTTTATTGTTTATTAGGAGGAAAATTCTTAGGTAAGTTTCTCAAGCATTTTAGGTCTCAGTTTTCTTATCTATAATTTGAAGGAAAAAATGTAACATTTCTTTCTTTATTCTTCTTTCACTTCCCATTTTCCACTTTAGACATTTGCAGGTCTAACCCTTGTTTAAAGACAAGGATCTTTCCTGCCTCAAGAGATCAAGACTCCTTCTTAATTATTCATATTTTTATTTTGTGGTTCCATTAATTAAAATAGCAGAAAATGTTTGGGGTCCCCATTGAGTGTGGTCCTGACTTTTGACTGCATGAGGGTTCAGTTGGGTATTCCTGGTGTGTCTAAATTCTAGTGTATATTGTAGAAATAGATCTTACTGATCCCAGAACTGCCCTCTAAGATCAACATTTCAGAAGTCGGGGTGCATCTCACAGTCAATAGTTTTAAAGAAAGGAGACAGGGCAGCTGGGATTTATTTTAGTAATAGCCTATCCCTTTCCTTTTCATATAAACATAAATGTTGCATTATCAAGATGTTTTATAGAATGAGTTAAGAGACTCTTTCCCATAGTAAAAAAATATAAACATTAAATGCAGAGAGGGGAACAGTATTCATAAGCATCTTCCTTTTGAGGGTTGAAGGTGAGCATAACAGTTGGCTGAATGGAGGTAAATGGTGAAAGAGGGAAGATGAAGACTGGGAAGCTTCTTGGCACGTAGGCAGTGCCCAGTGAATTCTAGTGCCATAATGATGACAATGATGACACTTCTATAGACTCTTTGGCTGGCTCAGAATTAAAACAACAGCAAAAATTTTAAGGATTGGGACCTCTCTATTTATGTCTAATTGTTCCAAGAATTGCTTAATAGTCAATTCTGTGCTGGACTTTAAAAACAGAACCTTTATTAAAATTTATTTATTTTATTTTTTAATTTAAATTTATTGTTTTTATTTAAGCACCATGGTTACAAACATGTTTGTAGTTGGGTTTCAGTCACGAAGTGTATGCCCCCCTTCACCAGTGCAACTATTTTGTCACCAATGCCCTCCCTTTCTGTGTTATAGACAGGAATTCTATTTTTCTCTAGCACTAACATTGTAATGGTAGTTAGTGTAGTTATTTCTCTAACTGTACTCACCACTCTTTGTGGTAAGCTTCATATCATAGAGTGGTCCTTCTATTGTCTCTAGGTATTATTACTTTATTGTCTCTTATTTTTCTTAAATCCTACAGATGAGTGAGAATATTCTGTACCTATTTCTCTACCTATGACTTATTTTACACAGCATAATAGTCTCCATGTCCATCTATGTATAAGAGGATTTCATGGCTTTATTTTTTTCTTAACAGCTGCATAATATTTCATTGTGTAGATGCACCAATTTCTTTAGCCACTCATCTGTTGCCAGGCACTTGGGTTGTTTTCATATTCTGGCTATAGTAAATAGGACTATAATGAACATAGGTGTGCAGAGGGCATTTTAATATGTGTTTTTTATGTCCCTAGGATACATCCCTAGGAGTGGCATTGCTGGATCATATGGGAAATCAATTTCCATTTCTTTGAGGAATATCCATATTGTTTTCCAGGAAGGCTGGACTAGACAGCATTCCCATCAGCAGTTACTGATAGGAATTACTTTCTCCCACATCCAAAGAGTTACTTTCTCCCATATCCATGCCAGCACTGATTGCTCTTTGTGTGTGTGTGTGTGTGTGTGTGTGTGTGTGTGTGTGTGTGTGATGTGTGCCAGTCTCTGTGGTGTGAGATGATATCTTATTGCTGTTTTAGTTTGCATCTCCCTGATGATCAGTGATGTGGAGCATTTTTTTTCACGTGCCTTTTGGTCATCTGTATTTCTTCTTTACAGAAATATCTGTTGATTTCTTCTTCCCATTTTTTAAATGGGGTTAGATGTTTTTTCTTTTTAAGCTCTCTCAGTGCCTTATATCTGAGATATTAGCTCCTTATCTGATGGATATTGGGAGAATAGTTTCTCCCATTCTGTGGGTGGTCTTTGTGTTCTCATCACCATTTCCTTTGAGATACAGAAGCTTCTCAATTTAATGTAGTCTCATTTGTTTATCTCTGCTTCCACTTGTTTGGACAGTGGTATTTCTTCCTTGAAGATACCTTTAATTTCATGTCATGAAATGTTTTGCCTACATTTTCTTCTATATATCTCATGGTTTCGGGTTTGATATCTAGGTCTGTAATCCATTTTGATTTGTCCTTTGTGCATGGCATTAGATGGAAGGCTGAGATCACTTTATTGTTTTGCATGTGGCTGACCAATTGGCCCAACACCACTTGTTGAAGAAGCTTTCCTTGCTTCATTTTTGTGAGAAATAGGTCCTTGTTGCAATGACTTCATTTTTTCTCTCACTGAAAGCTGTTGGGACCCAGCCTGCCCACTCTAGAGATGCTTGGTTCATGGAAGTCTGGAGGGGGCACATTCAACACATGCAAACCCTGAAATTTTGGCACTGCTACATTTGGGGGCCCAGTGTAAGACACCCCCACTTTTTTGGCTTATGGGAAGAAAGGAAGACTTGAGTTTTGTCAGTATTAGTTTTGTCATAACAATGGTTATTAACACTGGTGGTGCATGCCAATTCTTGTGGTGGGTTTCACCATGTAAGAATAACACAAGTAACACCTAGCTAAAACTTTCGTATTCTTTACACTCCAAGCCTCCACTGGGTGGAGAGAAGCCTGGAGTATTTTAGTGTCTTTCAGCAGAGCTGCTGAAGGCTCCTCTGAAGATTCTGGCTATTTGTTAAGTGTGCTTTGCCTCATGGCTGGGGTGTTTCTTAAGAGACCAAGAAAAGGTCCCTATGCTAATATGGTATGTAGAAAGATCATGGTCCGTTTCAGGCCCATTGTCAGGATCGATCATAAGTTCCCTTGATGCCTTCAGCCTATATTCTGTCCTCATCTTTGCTTTCTCTCTAAGCCCCCAGGAGACATTGCTGGCCCCTAAAGGAACAGGATTCAAAGCCCTGGGCTAGGGGTTCCCAGGGCCATCACCTCAAGTGACCATCTCAACATATGCATGCAGCCTCTGTAGATAACCACAGATGTGCAGCTCTTCAAGAAGCCAATTCATCTCTTGCCAGTTTAAGTCAAATCACTTTCTGCAGAGTCTTCTGAAGAGGGGCACAGATTGATTTACAAGTGCAGCTAGTTAGAAAGACATTCGATGATTTGTATATGCAGGATGTCAAGAATGCCCCCTCCTATGCCTCCCGTCACCTGATGAATGATCACCCCTCCACTGTTTATTCCGTTTGTTTTAGCCAAACATAAATAGACTGCAGACATGTCTAGGGCTGAAGGCGCTCACAGAAAACAAGCTTCTTCAACTTGAGCTATGTGGACGATGGAGACAGATAAAGCAACGTAGGTGCTGATAAATCTTTGCCCCCCCCACCCAATCCAGCACACACTCCATTTAGCTCTTTGGGATTAAAAGGGACATAGAGAATCACCTTATGTTTGGAATCTTCATGGTTAATTTAATTTTACTCTCTACCCCTGTTGGTTGGCACTGGAAAAAATCTTTTTCCCTTGCCTTTTATTGATTTTGTTCTTTTTCATTTAGCCAACATTGATTTGCCACTCCCTGCAGCCTCTTTACAGCAGAGTTGGAAGATAGGGCCAAAAGCAGTACCAAGCCTGGAGGGCTCCATACACATGGGTAGTGTTTATCTGCTCTGAACAGCACTTGGGGGCCTCCAGCGAGGCACTGTGGGATTCATCCCAGTTGGCACTTAGGATGATCACCACTCAGTGAGTGTTTGGCTGAAGAGTGGACATTTGGGACAGGACAGAGAGAAAGGCAGAGAGAGAAGAAGGATAAAGTCCACTGTCTCTCAAATTGGGAATAAAGGCATATAACTTATAGGAGGGGCACCAAGGCCAAGTTCCTGTGTTCTGGACTACAGGTGGATTTGAGACTTGTTTCAAATATGGGCTTATTAATGTCTGTTTTGAGTCTTCTGCAGACAGGTGGGCTGAGGGTTCAAGTGCCCCAACTGGGAAAGTAAAGGTGACCTATATTGTTTCTGGACACTTTGCTAAGAATTGGAAGGTCGTATAATAAGCCCAAAAGGTTACAGTGCTAGGGAGAAATATGATCTGAGAAAGGATTTCACTAATGACAGGTCTGAGATAAAATTTTTTTCATTTCTATGATCTGCTTAAACATAGTCAACAACAGAATAGATACCCTATCTACAACAAGCTATACACAGAGGGGAACATTTTCACTAGCACTCCGGGGGGACGAAGGAGAGATATGGGACACATGCTGGGAAATGGGGTGGAGGGAGGACACCCTGGTGGTGGGAATGGCCCTGATTCATTGTCACTATGTACCATAAATACCACTGTGAAAGATTTGTTATTCACTCTTTAGTCACAATAAATATTATTATTAAAATAAAAAATAAAAATAGAAATTTTTTCATTTCTAAAAGGAATAAGCTTGAGAAGGAGAGGAAAGATATATAGATGGAAGCAGGAAATAATAGGGACAGAGTCCTTGGGTACATCGGTGGTGCAGGGATATGGAATATGTATATATCTAAACCACAGAGCCATCAAAACTGAAAGGATGAGATTCTTTGCCAATAACCAAACCTAAAAATGCACCTATCAAGGAGGCAGGCTGGATGTGTGTGTGTAACTTGGGGGACATTGGTGGAGGAAAGGTGATGATGGTGTTGGGGTTCATTCTGAAACACAGTGGGTCTAAAACTTAACAATGAATAACTTTGTAAATCACAGTATCCTAATTTAAAAAAAAAATAGAGTCAACTCAGCCTGAGCAGAAAATTCAAGGGTGAATAGGAGCTCTAGCAAGCACTGGGATTTGCCAAGTTCAATGCAAACAGTATTAACTGGAAAAAAGTCAATGGCATGATTTCTTTTTGTTCCCTGTGTCCATTCATTGATACCAGGGGGTGGGAGTTCTGCATGCACACATACAGAGGCACAGTTCAGTTTCTTATATCTTCCTCTCCTCTTTGTGAATGTGTATACCAGTGTGGGTGTGTGTTGTAGGGGGCATATTTATCTCAGCATCAAAAACCTGAAGATGAGACAAGCAACCGATTGGATTCAGAAGAACAAAAGACATCATGGAGAATGATAAAGCTCACTCAGTAGCCTGGAATCCTGATAGAAACTTTGCTTTTATAAAGCCCACCATGGGAAAGCGTGGAAACTTCTGTTTGCTTATAAAAAAAAATAGAAAGCAGGGAGAGGAATAAAAAAGTGAAAGAAGGAAAAAAGAAAAACGAGGAAGAAATACTGCAACTGCCTTACTCCCTTTGAAGTCACTACTGATATAGCTCTGAACAGATCATTCAAGTTCAACTAACATCAGACAAATGTTTAGTGTATCAGAGGAAGCCACAAAAGCAAGGGTTTCATCAATATTTCACAACAGCCTCAGGGAAGCTGTACAGTGCAATGCTGTAGGGCAGCTAATGGAATTACACACAAGGGTTTTGTACATTTAAAATAAGCAGCTACTAAAAAAAATTACCCTTCAGTTTGATAGAAACTGTATAAAACTGCAGATAGGAAACAATTAAATCGCTCCCCACATTTATCCATGTCGCTCTGATAGGTCATTTAATAACAGGTATTACCGAGTGCCCCCCCCACTAAGGCAATAATAAAGATTAACAATTATGAAAAGAAACATAAAATACAGCACAGTCAAATGAATAATTAAAGGTAGGTTGGAAGAATGCCTGCATAGTGTACCCATGAAGTCTATTCTGCCCTCACAAAATATGTTTCTCTGAAATATAATCACAAAGAGACAAGGCTGCAAGTTGGCCCATTGACCTTTGTTTGTTTTGATGGTAAAATACTTCCCCCAAAGTATTTCCTAGGCCTGTGGGGGTCTCTGGAGCCTTGTCCATGTTTGTGTATCTCTTTAGGAAGATTCGCTCCAGATAGACCTGCAGTCTGCAGAATTCTGTTCAATCAACTGAGGTGAGGGCAGCATTTTGCTCCTAAAATCCTTTGTTGGAGTAAAATAAAAAATCTTCACATAAAGGCAAACAGGTTTGGAAGGGGACACCAGCATAATTACATATCTTTCCCACTCCATGCCCCTTTCTCTTAGGCTTCACCTAAGAATAATATTGCAGGCACCTGCACAAATGGGAGCTGTGCTTCCCAAGGAACCCCTGGAAATACTACACCCACCTAGAGTATGGAAAAACTACTTGCCTATCGGAGAGAGAACAGATTGCTGCTGCCAAGTCCACTGTGCTTCCATAGAATGATGGGTTCCCTTTAGGAGGGTCCCCAAAATGGAAGAAGCCTGAGTGAAGCCATTAAAACATCTGAGCTTGAAGAACATCTTCATTATAGCCTGTGAATGCAACATCTTAACTTCTAGTAGGAAAGGGTTTCAAAGCAAAATCTACAAGGTGGAGTACTCTGAAAAAGGCACTAGACTTGAATATTATGAAGGACTCTGCTGACAAAAAATAATAAATTTGTATATATATAATAAATATATATTGAGCATTAGTAGATACTTAGATATATAGGCAGATATTGCATAGATATATCTATCCTATATAATAACTGCATTTATAGGACCAATATATATCATGATATACACATAGGCAATGTATAATTGCCTATACATTTATGCATACATATATGTACAAACATATACCTTGTAATAATAGTAGCTTCTGGGGCCAGAGCGATAGCACAGCAGTAGGGCATTTGCTTTGAACATGGCCTATCTAAGACAGACCCTGGTTTCATCTCTAGCACCCATATGATCCCCCGAGCCTGCCAGGAGTAATTTCTGAGTGCAGAGCCAGGAGTAATGCCTAAGCATATGAAAAAAATCAGCTTCTATTTATTAAGCACATTGCAGGTAGAGGTTTACATATCTCAATTTTGATCTTCATAGCTACTCTGGAATGGCCATATTTCATTGTACCCATTTTACATATAAGTGGGTCATAACTCAAGGATTCATTTGATCTCCACAAAGCTGACACATGACACATGACCCTCATCCATGGCCACTGGGCTTATTGGGGCTTCAGCGTATGTGTGTGTGTGTGTGTGTGTGTGTGTGTGTGTGTGTGTGTGTGTGATGGGCAAGTATGGAAACACCAAGCTTTTCTTAAGGCAAAAATGGAAGGATGCTCTTGAAGGAACGAAAGAGAAGATGTCTAGATTAGGAGAAGCTGGAAAGTGGAAGATGAGGGGGAAGAGTCATAACAGAGCCTGACTCAGGTGTACCATGGTGGTTCTGTCCACTTGCCTATAGAGGGAGGAATGCACACTTCTGTGCAGAGAGAAGCGGAAGAGATATAGCAGACAGGGAGCATATGAAGTTAAATGAGAGTGAATGAGAGAGCAAGTATGCAAGTGGGAGGAAAGAGAGAGCTCAGAATCAGGGAACACAAGCTGATCAGCAGGATTTGTTTTTTCCTTTGAGCCAACAAGTTAGGCGAAAGAGGTGAAAGGGAGTTAAAAGGACAATATGGGATGCTTCAAGGGAAATGGGGTAAAGGTGTCCTGCCAGGCAGGGAAGAAGGTGCACTGTCCTGGGGTCAGGTGAAAGCAAAGAGGAGTCCAGGGGGGCATTAAGATAAGAAAAATTTCTCCAGCAAGAATGCAGGAACTCAGAAGTGGAACAGCGGACTGAAGTCTTATTTATTTTTTTAGGAAGATGATGAGATATTTCTGAGTTTCTATTTCCTTTCCTCCAACCCAAAGCCACCAGCAATTGCCACAGGGGACTATGAATATTTGAATGATTAAATGACACAATACCTAATAAAATGCTTCTCAGTCTCCAGGGAGTTGGATCAATGTGAGGACACGTGACTTTGCACCCCAGCACTTCCACACTCGGGGTAGATCTACCTGGAGAGCACAGGGCTTGTGACCACTAATTGCTGTTAACCTCTGTTGGGAAGGCAGTTCAATTAATCCACTCTCAATAGTTACTAGAGCCAATTATGCATCAGGCCATGGGGACCCCTGATGGTGCCTGTGGATAGCTGAGACACTGCAGGACAATTAGCAAGCTTCCTGTGACAGGACCTCCAGTTGGTATAGAAATGGGGCAGCTCAGAGGTTTGGGAAAAAAATGGGGCAGGCAAGGGAGGGAACAGGGGTGAGTAGACTATCAAACATCTGCTCCTCCCCTTGAAGTTCCATATAGACAGAAGTGGGATGGTCATCTGCAGCCAAGGCCAAACTCATCTACCACCCGTTTTTGTAATTCCATCCCTTTGGGGTGTTGCATGAAATAATTAACAATGGATCCAGCCCCATCGTTAATTAATTAATTCAACATGGGGAAATAGGTAGTGAGGGCAAAGCTGAGTAGTGATATAGAAACTCTATGGTGTGAACAGCCCTAAATATTTACTCCAGTCCTTTTTCAGAGCACCCCTATTTAAGATATATCATGAATAAGTAATCATTGCCTATTCTTATGGAATGAGGAATGTAAAAGTGATGAGCATTTATTAAGAGCTTGGTTCTATTGGTACTGTGCCCTCTGGTTCCCACTGGGGTGGCACATCTAGTCTTTTACTGAACCGTCGAAGCAGTGCCAATAGAGTCATGCTCTTATGATCTCCTGATTTCCTTTTGTGAATGAGGAAATCATGGAGGCACAGAGAGTTTGAGACCTTGCTGGTGGTCACACAGTGTTCTTAGTTTAATCCCTGCTTTGTGTCATGCAAAGCTTGTTTTCTTATGCATGTATTTTTTTTTTAAACATTCAGTCTCTCCTGTAAAGGAGTAATTTTCTGATTCACAACCCTGTTTTCTGGGCTTTGCTATCTTTTTTTCTTTGAACAACAGAGAATTGATTCCTTTCTTCTATTCATGTAGTATAGATTTGATGTAATGATTCTCTCTTTATCTCCCTATCTCTGTCTCCCTGTCTCTCTCTCCTTCACTCTCTCTTCCTCTTCCCCTCTCTATCCCTCCCTCTGACTCACCTTTTCAGTGGTGCTAGGGATCAAATCCAACTGCAGCCATCCCCAGTTCTCCTAGGACCATCACCAGCTGTAATGCTTTTGATACAGGAAATTCACAGACATTTAGAAGAATGGATGAAGTTATTCACCCATGACTACCTGGCTCAGGGTTCCAGTGACATCTTCATGTGTAAATAGCATGGACATAAACCTTATGCAGATCTCTGCTCACGTTCACTAGCATTTGCTACCACTGAATTGGAATACAGAAGAATTTCCATAGAAGCATCCTGGGCCTGCACATTCATAGCAATTTTCACCTCCTTCCCTCCTGCCTCCAACACACCCTCATCTGTTTCCCATATCTCTGATACTCTCTCTACAGAATGTTATAGAGATGGAGTAGGAGAATTTTTGAGAGGGTTAACTTTGCTTTTTTCTTTGTTATTCTTTTTGGGGCCACAATTGGTGACGCGTAGAGGTTACTCCTGGCTCTGAGCTCAGAAATTGCTCCTGGTTTAGGGATGCCAAGGATTGAAGCCAAGTCCAGTCAGGGTCAGCCTCATGCAAGGCAAACACCCTACAGGCCCCTGAGAGAGTTAACGTTGAATATAAACCTTTGCCTTTTGCTTTGCTTTTTACACTCACAGTAACACTGATTATCTGAGTTACATCTTGCTCTGAACTAGCTATATCGAAAGGTTTTGGCAAATGATCTTGAGTGCCACCAATGGTCTCTATTTTGTATTTAAGAAAATCTAAAGTTGTATGAATCCTTGAGATATAAATGATGAATACAAACATTAAGAGGTTTTGGGTAGCTAAAAGAACTCGGGCAGTGTAGCTACAATAATGCTTTTGGCAATGATGGAAAGGAGATACAATTGCTGAAGATCATAGCTCCCTCATGTGGGACTTGAACCCTTACCAATGCAGCTGATCCCAGGGAAGAAGGAAGTTTTTTTCATTTGAACTGATTCTAATTCACCTGTGGCCAATGATACCTCTGTTGGGCAGTGCAAGGTTAGAAAGCAAAGGAGATGTGATATGGAAATAAATCCAGTTCTGGCTGCTTCAAACTTTACTTGGTCAGTGTCATGACAATGAGACAAAGGAAGAAATCTTTAAAAGCACTTTCCAATGGCTTTTTGTGTTGGTGTCTCACCTTGTTCTATAAGTATACATGTGACTAAGTTTTGAATTAGCTCTCAGGTGCTAATTCTTACTAATTCTGGGTGTTGGGAAGACTTTATGGCTTCACTTGTCAGCATTCTGAGGGAGCCTGTTAGTGCCTGTTCCCAAGGGCCTTGCTTTTTAAGTCACATCTTGTCCCTCAGAACACAGGGCCAAGTAACAGAACCTTTTGGATATGCCGTGATAACTTCTCTAAGAAACACAGAACAAGTGATGTCTTAAACTTACAAGGGGCAGGAAAAGGGCCCATCCTAGGGAACTGGTGTGTTAACACATTTCAGTTTGCACATTTTAGGTGTGCACATTTCTGATGGTGGCTGTTATTCTAAATCTGGACTGGTGAGCAAGATCTATGTTGAACTGATTCAGCAGAGCTGGTCTAAATTTGGGTGCTCAAACAGAAGCTGAGGGTTGAGATGGGTCAGGAGTTGTGGTGGCAGTATCTTGCAGGGAGCAATATTAATAGCCATAGCAGCTCAGTGTGTTTGGGGACTGACTTTTACAAGGCCATTTGGCATAAGCAGTGAAAACAAAACAAACAAACACAACAACAAAAACCAATCTGCGTGAGTCTGAACATGCATGTAGAATGGTGTGCTAGAATTCTTCTCATTAGACCAGGTAGTCTTAGAAATAGAAGAAAACCCATCATTCTCCCCTTTTTATTCCTCTTGGCTTACAGAGCACAGGCAACAGAAGTGAGCATCTGACCATGAGCTCAGAGACACACCCTCCCAAAACAGAACATCAGCATGAAGGTCGTTATCCTGGCCAGTCTTATTTTGCTGAACTTCACGGATCTGTAAGGCGTGAGCAGTGGCAAGAGATTGATATGATAGTTTGTGAGTAATTTGGATGAACTATACCACTAGCCCGGTAAAGTATTATAATTTTAAATGTGTCCAGAAAATAATTGAAATTCTGGCTTAGCTTCATCATAATGCAAACTGCTGGGTATATTTAACAGCTGACTAGTTTAGCATGAATATTGCTTTAGAAATGGGGTCATATTGTTTTTACGAAACAATATTGCTCTCAAACACGGTTAGGATGGGGAGAAAAAGCCAGAGATTATGAGTATATACTTTTAACCTTTCTGTCTCATTCTATCTGTGTTTACTACAATGATTTAGGGGTTGGGTGTTTGGAGGTAAACACAGAAGTTGCTGGTATTTAAAACATCTGGTAAAGTGCACTAAGCTAGTAGAGTCCTTCTTACTGTTCTTCTACCAAAGAATCTCTCTTTCTCATAAGACATTTACGATTATTCCTCACTGACCATAATAGTTGTTGCTAAAAGGTGACTTCTTAAAGTTACCTGAAGAATATTTATTTTGAAATGTTGTGCTTATCTAGTGTTTACTTATTTTTTGTTTTGTTTTGTGCTTGGGTCACACCAGGCAGTTGGTGCTCAGGGTCAATCCTGGCTCTGCATTTAGAAATCTATCCTGACAGGCACGGGGGACCATATGAAATGCCGGGATTCAAACCACTGTCCATCCTGGATTGCAAGGCAAACACCCTATGGGTGTATTATCTCTCTGGCCCACCTAGTGTTTACTTTTTTAAACAATGTTGTCAACATTTAAAATATGGAAATTTCTATGAAAATACAGATCTATGTAGGTTGCTGGAAAGTTAGAGGATTTGGCACGAAGTTTCTGTAAACCCAGGACTAAGCAGTTTTGACATGTGAGATGAGAAATGTATTGGAATACCTATTTGAATAGCTCCATGGTTCATGTTTTTCTGGCCTATATTCCATCTCTCCCCGTCATTGTCATTTGCATTTTTGAGTTCTAGCTCCCAATATCATTTAGACTTTGTTACACAAACCCTCATTACACCCTACAATGGATCAGAACAAACTTCTTCTGTAAAGGGGCATTGGTAAGCATTTTAGATTATGCGGGCCATAAAGTTTCTGCTATAATTACTCAGTGCTGGGGTTGTAACATGAAAGTCTCTATCACTGAGATGCACAAATGAATGTGTGTCTGTTCCAATTGAATTTTATTGGTAGAAAGATGTTGATAAATGAATTTGGTTGGCTGATCCCTGACAGAGGAGAATAAAGCTAATTTGCTCACCCTGTAAAAGGATTTAAAAATTATTTTTGAACAAGAGCACTTTCTATAGATGTTGGGCTAATTTCTCTAAAGAAATTGCTCAAATTCTTTTTTTTGTTATTGTTGTTTTTGGGTCACACCCGGCAGCACTCAGGGATTACTCCTGGCTCTATGCTCAGAAATCGCTCCTGGCAAGCTCGGGGGACCATATGGGATTCCGGGATTCGAACCACTGTCCTTCTGCATCTAAGGCAAATGCCTCACTGCTGTGCTATCTCTCCGGCTCCAGCTCAAATTCTTAAATTGCCATTTTCAAGTACATGTATGTGAATGGGGGTAGATGTGTGTTCCTAATGCATTCCTCAACTTGTTTATGTTAATATAAAATATTCCCTGACTCCTACATGTTATGTGTTCCATTAGTATTGTAAAAGACTTTCCTCCAAGAAAACCAAAATTGAGCTTAAAATAAATCTCTTCATGCAAAATGAGCTATTCTTTTTTTTTTTTTTTTGAAATTTGGGGGGAGGGATGGAGAACCTTAATGGTATTCAGGGAGCACAGTTGGCTCAACACTTAAGGCACCATGCCTGACTCCATTTTTGGTGCCACACCTAGCAGTGTTTGTGACCATATGTGGTTCTAGGATTCAATCGAAGGTTTGGGTCTAGAGAGATGCAAGGCAAATAGTACATCCTTTATACTATCTCTATAGCCCATAGTTGAGCTATTCTTATTGTAGGTAGCAGGAAAAGTTTTTACTGGGGATGTAAGACAAGGGGAGACCAACACTGAGGGATTCTATTGCTTCTTATTTGGGAGAGAATTGTTTTTTTGGTCTTATGTCAGTCAAGCATAACCTGAGCTTTCTGATCAGTGTGGGTGTGAAAGCCAGTTTCTTTTTCTTTTCTTTCTTTCTTTCTTTGTTTTGTTTTGTTTTTGGGCCACACCCAGCGGTGCTCAGGGGTTACTCCTGGCTGTCTGCTCAGAAATAGCTCCTGGCAGGCACGGGGGACCATATGGGACACCGGGATTCGAACCAACCACCTTTGGTCCTGGATTAGCTGCTTGCAAGGCAAACGCCGCTGAGCTATCTCTCCGGGCCCTTTTCTTTCTTTCTTTCTTTCTTTCTTTCTTTCTTTCTTTCTTTCTTTCTTTCTTTCTTTCTTTCTTTCTTTCTTTCTTTCTTTCTTTCTTTCTTTCTTTCTTTCTTTCTTTCTTTCTTTCTTTCTTTCTTTCTTTCTTTCTTTCTTTCTTTCTTTCTTTCTTTCTTTCTTTCTTTCTTTCTTTCTTTCTTTCTTTCTTTCTTTCTTTCTTTCTTTCTTTCTTTCTTTCTTTCTTTCTTTCTCTCTCTCTCTCTCTCTCTCTCTCTCTCTCTCTCTCTCTCTTCTTTCTTTCTTTCTTTCTTTCTTTCTTTCTTTCTTTCTTTCTTTCTTTCTTTCTTTCTTTCTTTCTTTCTTTCTTTCTTTCTTTTTTGTTTTGCTTTCTCTTTCCTTTTTCAAAAATGAAGAGTTGGAACCAGAGGGCTCTATCTAGCATAGGGCTGAATCTAGCTCGCACACACATTTAGTTTGCTCCTAACTAAATCAAATTTAGTTTAATTTTTGTATAAACAAAAGTCAAATTAGTGGATTAAGGGAAACATGTGGATAATGGGGTAACATAGGGTATATACTCTTCCATGTAATAATTGGTTGAGGCTTAGTGAAATTTCCTTCTTTGATCCTTATTTTCCTCTTGAGGCTTGTTCTACCCACACAAATGTGTCCTAATAAACCTCTGAGTTTGTGGTTCAAGGGCCAAATTATCAATTAAGTCTTTACTAGGTCTAAACTAGGATCCTAGTTCCTCCAGATAATGGTGACAGCCACCAATTGCCAATCTTTGGGATTACCCAGTCTTTGGCCTTTTAAGACTAAATTACAATGATCAATGGAGTCATGTTTGAACTATAGTAGGACTGAAGTTGTTGATTGTGATTCATTTACAACTTAAAATTCATTTACAATTTAATACAATGTAATATTCAATTACAATTCCTACAGGGAGGAACAGCTCATTTTTAGCTCTTCCTAACCACAGGAGAAAAAAAGTAAGTCCATTATACCTGCTTTTTTGGGGGGATGTTAAGCTCCACAATTTTTATTTCTGGTGTGGACTGAATTGCTCATGGTTATTTTCATGTTCAAAATGCTAGAGAGTGGGACAGAGAAATAGATGGATGGGGATAGTTGCTTCTTTGAGGTATGGGAATTTATAGCATTACCTGGACACTGTGTTTTCTGGACATCTGCAGTGGAGGGGAAATGAGAAACTGGTGTTCACTGGAAATGCCAAGAGAAAAGAACTCAAGGAAAGATACTGCTCCATTTGGCTCTGTGTTAAATGTCCATCTGGCAGTGAGCAAAAGGCTGAGTTTTGACTTTTCATGGCTCTAGAATATTTCTACTGGAGTTATAATAGCTGAAAAGGGAGCCTGATCAACGTATATCTCATACTGGCCCTATAAAGGGGGTAGCAAACTCAGAGGCTAACCAGGAAAGCAAGACTGCATCATGTGCCAAGAAGCTTAGAATATTCTTCACCCTTCTACAGAAAGATATTCTCTCCTCCCATTGCTCTTGCCAGCTCTTCCCACCTGTCTCTTCCTTCTTCAGTAATGTCACAACACACAGGAGCATCCCATTTTCTTTATGAAAAGAACAACACTGATGCTAGTTGTTAAACTCATATATGGCCTCAAAGAGACTACATGTAGTGGAGGGGGAATCTTCGATGGATGGTGGAGAATCTATCCTAGAAAAGGGGTGGCCACAGCTCTGCCACAGTTTTTCATGATGCAGAACTGAAGAACCCATAGGGGTGTTGCAAAAAGAATATGGGGACTTTGATTTTGATGTCATAGCTCCTAATAGTTGAATTGTGGCAATTCTGTGGCAATTCTGACTATTTTGGTTACTATAATTAGGATTGTTTAAGAATTACTATTGATAATTATAGCTTAGCATTGGGGGGCACTAAAATAATCTGCAGGCTCAATTCAGTGGTCCACTAATCAATACTTCTAAGTTGGATCTTATGCCTTATGTCTCTCAATGATGGCATCTTTCCACATTTGTTTGTATTTTCCATGAAGAATTATGGCTCATGTCTTGAGCACAGACAAACTATGCTTCTTGGAAATAGCTTACAGCAAGCCACAGATCAGAGGCTTTACTTAGCAACACTGCCTTTGGAAAACAACATCCATGGCAGAAGTAGATTAGAAGTTGACACAGGTGGTGGGATTAGTGTTGGCACATTGCATACCAGAAACTCAACTGAATGAATAATGGCATAAGTCATTAGTGACTTAATTTTTCAAAAGAAAGCATCCCTGAATTTTCTTTAGCAAAGTGTATAAAGACAACAAAACTCTAGCTCTGCTACTGTTGTTTGTCTACCATTTCATAACCAGTATTTAATAGTCATCTATTTAATCATCTCCATGGTCCTCTTTGTTCCACTGAAATGTAAGCCCAGTGAAAGTATAGATCTTACTGGTGTTTTTAAGTTATTATTATTTCCTTTGTATTTGGAAGAGGTCTTTTTCATATCATCACTGAGTGATTTGACTTGGGCTACCTTTTGGCTCTGGAGTTTGAAGTGGTCTCTTATTGGGTAAGTTTTGGGTCATTGTAACTAAATTGGACACAACCTAAGGTCAAAACCCATTGTTTATCCATGTAACTAATCCTCATCTTCATTCCCATCTAACATACTATGTTCAACTCAGCACAATATCCTAGTTTCAACAGGAAGCCAGAAAATAGAGGTCGAATTCAATCATCCTTCCAGACACATTGTGACACTGCCCAAACCTGATGCTGCCCTTCAAAAGCCAAGATAACAACAGTTTCATTTTGTCTTTTTTTTTTCCAGGTACTATTGAAATTTCAAGTGTGTCGCTCAGTCATTGAACTTGGTTTATCAGTGTTCATTGGCATAAAATTGCAAAACCAAAAAAGGGTTCAATTAGTTTGTTGATTACATTCTTAATGGTTTCTCAAATAAAGGCATGATCAAAAGAAACGAAGGCCATTTCTATAGGAAATATTTCCCTCATTGAGTGTGTTCCGTGTGCAAAGCCTAGTGCTCTATCTCACTCATGGTATACAGTTCAATTATTTGTATTGACTGATTAAAAGAATGAAAGTGCTCTTTTTGGTGGCTGTTATTAGCCATGCCATCAGCCACTGAAGAACAGAACATTATTTGAATTAGAGGCTATCACATACCCCAGTGCAGTGTCAGATAAAATTAAGAGACTAGTTTTCTTCAAGTTTCTTCAAGGACTAATCCAGACTCCCAACTAGTATACTTCAGAGAGAACTGGAAGGTCCCATTTGCATGATTTATCAAGGCAAAGTAAGAGAATGATTTAAACTTCTAGCCATTTGTGTATTTAAAAATCTTTCTTTTATTGTTTGGAAGTTTTTTGTTTGCTTATTTTGGTTTTGGAACCACAGCCAGTGGTGCTCAGGCTTACTCCCGGCTTTGCACTCAGGGGTCACTCCTGGTGATATCTGAATGACTATATGGGGAGCAGCTTGAACCTGTGCAAGTCGTGTTAAAGCAAGTGCACTATTGCTCTAGCCCTGAAAGTTATTTTTAACATGTCATAAATTCCTATAAAGGGAAACTGAAAATTTATCTTCCATACAGTGAGAACTAATAAATAGAAGCTCTGCTTAAGAGGTCAGAGCATGTACAATGGTTAGACTATAGGATCCAGCATGCCTTGAATTTGACAGGAAAAATGTCCCTGATGCACCTTAGCAGATGGAAGATGGAGATTTCTTAGCCTTAGTGGGTATGTGACAAAAACAGAAAGCCTCATTCACTGTGGACAAGAATGATATCTGGCTCAGACTCTAGGCAAAACAGTAGAGTGATTCCTCAAAAAAAGTAGTAGAACTCCCCTAAGACCCAGTAATTTTACTTCCTGGCATCTACTACCCAAAACACAAAAAATTAAAAAAGAAAAAGATGCATGCACTCCTATGTTCATTGAAGCACTTAGTACAAGAGACAGAATATGGAAGTGTCACATGAGAGGTGAATGGAGAAAAAAGCTGTGGTCTATAGACACAATGGAATATTATGAAACTGTAAGAAAAGATGAAATCTTGCAGTCTGCACTAATTTGGATGAAACTGGAGGATAATATGTTAAGCAAAATAAGCCAGAGGGAGGACAAATATTTCACTCATCTGTAAAATATAGAGAAACAAAACCAAAGGAATAGATAATATCAAACAATGATAAATCCTTGGCTTTGTATTACAAAACTGATTATTAATCAGTAGTGGTGGGGGAGATGATATGGGGAGAAATGAAGATCAGACTGAAGATGACATAGGGACAGTAATGGAGGTTCATGAACACTTTGGTACTGCTGGGGTACAGTATCTTTTTTCCAATACCATAAACTTTAATAATAGGGCCTGAGAGATAGCGCAGCAGTAGGGCATTTACTTTGCATGTGGCTGACCAGGGAAAGACCTGGGTTCAATTCCTGGCATCCCATATGGTCCCCCTAACCTGCTCGAAGTGATTTCTGAGTGCAGAGCCAGGAGTAACCCCTGAGCACCACTGGGTATGGCTCCAAAAGCCAAATAAATTCTATCTATCTATCTATCTATCTATCTATCTATCTATCTATCTATCTATCTATCTATCTATCTATCTATCTATTATCTATCATCTATCTATCTATCTATCTATCTATCTATCTATCTATCATCTATCAATCATCAATACAGCTTAGCCAATAAGCAGATGTCACTGAACAGCAGACCATATGAGTCAGGTCCCAGGGGCCTCTGTGTGGTCCATGTAAATTAGCTCTGATTTTGGTTGAAGAAGGTGTAAGCGGTCTTGTGCTCTTTTCCAACTGTCTTCTGATATTTCTCACTACGCCCACTTTGTGAACAAAATCACTAGTTGCTTTGTTTGGGTTCAGCCACACTCTCAATGATGCCTTGCACTGGACATTTTTTATTCTTTTCACATCACATGCTGTTTTCTTTGTCAACATATTGTTTTAGATTTGCCTTTACAATAACACCCCTTTTCTCTCACTTCAGTCTTTGAGGTTCAGGGAATGTCCCTCTACCTCATTGCTTCCTCAGGGGCATGTGACCTAATCTCAAGATATTTGGAGTGTTTTAACACTCCAATTAGGCCACAGTGAACATCCTGAGATAGACTCTAAGTAGCTCTAAGTAAAATAGGATAGTTACAGAATTTCAGTGATCACCAGGAAAGTTGTCTTTTGTTTCTCTGGGTCTGACTCAGGGGACACATCTCTAAAGAGAGTATCTTTAGAGAATAAAATTGGCACAGAGGAAATAGGCTGAGCCCCTCAATTCAGCCATATCTGACCATATTCTGACCATATTTTACTCTCCTTAGCCTCCTATTCCTATTCAGCTAAGAAACCCATACAGGCCCCAAGGCATCTTGTCCTTTGCCATGAAAATGGTCCCATTACAGAATGTTATCCCTTTCAAATGTAGCCTCATAATTAAGTGTTCAGTTGGAGGCCTCCCAATTCAAGCACTTGTGTCCATCACTTCATTGGAAAATCACACTATGTGAGGAATTACTGGGAAAAAAAAATCTAAACCAGTCTTCTAGCTAAAACGGTCTTAAAGTTCTTTGCCACGAGTTTCCATGAAAAAAATAAACTCTAACCTTAGATTAGCATTCAAGAAGCCAGGAGGCAGAAATTAGCTTCCTATCCATCTGTCCCCCCAAACCCCCAGAGCCCCAGTTCAGCGCCTGCCAGTATTTTGTCCTGTAACCTTGCTAATATAACACTTTACATTCCTGAAAAATTATTTCAGCTTCATTCCTGGGCTTGTATAGGATAGACAGTGTGTGGGTGGAAAATTCCAGGAAGGGGACAATAAAATGGTCTAGCAAGAACCCCCTAAAAAGATGTTTAACTTCATCCCCCATTTCAAAGGCCTAGCAGGCTGGGATTCTTCTAGCTAAGAGAATCAACTGTGCCCACTGTTGCTTTATTCTGTTCTATAGTTCCTAGAAGTACCTTGGCATCCCTGACTATGCAATTTGGCCCAGCAAGATACTTGTCCTCTGCCTCTGTCTCCCAAATTCCTAGAACTAATCATACTTTTTATCCTTCCTGGGATAAGTTTAAATTTTTTTTTGTATTTTTGGGTCACACAAGGTGGTGCTCAGGAGTTAATCCTGGATCTGCTCAAAGAAATCTCTTTTGGCAGGCATGAGGGACCATATAGGATGCTGGGATTAGAACCACCTTCCGTCCTGGATAGGCTGCATGCAAGGCAAAAGTCCTACCACTGTGCTATATCTCCGGCCCTAAGTTTAAATTATTTTATGCACATTTTCTTATCTCTACATGTTTGGTTCAGAACATTTCATAATTGATACAAATTATTATATGTATCTATGTGTCTATCTTCTTTATGTGACTGGCTTAGAAATGTTGGTGTTTTTATTTTGTTTTGAGGCCACACTCAAAATGCTTAGGGCTTCTGACTCTGCATTCAGAAAATACTACTGTCCATGCTTGGGGAAGCATAAAAGATACTGAGGATCGAGCCTGGGTTAGCCACCTGCATGGCAAGTGCACCACCCTAGACCATTACTCAGACCCTTTGCTTAGAAATTTTATATCTAAGTAGTAGTTTTGGCTACATGTCTCCTGCTCAGCCCCTGTAAGGGCTGACTAAAACTTCGATAAAAGCAGAAGTTTCCTGCCTGAAGCAGTCCAAATATATGCTATAAAAAGTGTTCCCTAAGAATGGGGGGCTCACCACTTTCTCTGGAGGCTCCCCTGTGTCATTCTCGAATAGTAAAATATTCCTTAATAAATGTGCTTTGTTCTTGCTTAAACCATCTCGCTCTAGGAAAATTTCTTAACTACCCCATGCTTAGGCCCAGTGGACTGGGTCAAAGCTCCATGGACATCTTGTCCTCCTACAAACTGGCCATCTGGGCTGAGCAAGCCTCTTGCCTGCCACTTACCTTGCCAGTTTTGCAACCTGGATGTCAATATGGTTTTGCATGGCCCGGCAGCCCAGGGGACACTGACTGAGGGTAAAGACTTCTGTGCGGTGCTCAGCACCTTCTCGCCACAAGCATATCAGCAGTCAAATTTACTCTGCAAATTTAAAAAATACTTTAACATTACCATGTTTTCTTTAGGCAATCATTATGGATTCTAAGCTGCCTTTTTTTTAATGTGAAGGGAGATCTTTTTCCTTTTCCCTTTCGCCTTTCACTTTCAAAGTTTATTTTCCCCCCTCTGATTTTGAAAGCAATGAAAACACTTTTTTGCAGGCCCTTTAAAAGTTTCTTGGGCGCCAGGCCTACCCAGCTTAATGGAACTGGGGGCCTTGGACTGTTTTGCTTTGCTTTGTTTCAGACAAAAAGCAAAAGCTTTTATCTTTCATCAGAGGTTTAATTTTAAATGGAGCTTTTGGATAACTCTTTAGTGACCTCAGGCAAATTACTTTAAGTCTCCAAGCCCGGTTCCCCATATGTAAATGGGGCATACTAATAATCCCTACTTCCTAGGTTACCAGGAGGATTAAATGAGTCTGTGGAAGTAATGTGCTTCGAAGAGTCTGGCACTTAGAGAAAATCACTGAATAAAACCAGCTACTGCTGTTGCTGCTGCGCTGCTGCTGTCTTTATTATTTCCAGAAGGTTCTCCGAGAGTGTAATCAACCATTTGTTTTCACCTTGTATTTCTATCTTCTTCTCTCTCCCCCAATTACCAAAGAAATCTTCCTTCTACAAAAATCCAAACACTGCTGAAATTGATTTCAAGTTCAAGTTCTAAGGTCATGCACGTGTCCTTCATCTGATTGCCCAGAATTTTCTAACCACCCAAATCTTGATGTGAATATACACTCCTTCCCTCCCTGGAATCTTACCTAATTATGCCTCAGTCTCACCCACTTGCTCCGGGTTCCCCTAGATCTCCATGGCAAGGATGTCAGAGCCAGGACTGACTGAAGAGGTGCAAGGTTCTCTCAGAAGGGAAGAAGGAGGGAGAAAGACTATTTTTTTCCCCACCTATTCTCTGGGGGGAATTTTCCCGCTCTCAGGATTTCTGTACTCAATGCTCTCAACAGCTTCCTTGCTGAAGTGCTGCCCCAAAAGACTGTGGAGCAAAGCTGCCAGAACTCAGGTCTCAACTGTTTTCCCTCAGCAAAACTGACTTTTTGATCCCAGCCTGATTCTAGTATTTTCTGGAAGATTTGGAATTAGGAAGAAAGAGTTTTCTGATGAGCATTCTTCTACCTTGGCAATGTCTGCTCAATGCTTATGATTTGAGGTTTGGAGGTCAACCCTGAAAGTGGTCAAGGCTTACTCCTGACCCAGTGCTCAGGGATGTTGGCAAGGCTCAGGGGACCATTTGCAGTTCCGGGGATAAAATCCTGGTCTGCTGCATGCCAAGAGTCTGTCTGGAGGCTGATATGTGACACTTGGCACTCATGCTCATCTTATCCATTGGAGTTTTATCTACCAATGGAATGTTGGATCCAAGGACGGGGACCACCCAGGGTGTGCCCCAGCAGCACCCCATCAGACCAGTTGTGAATTTGTGAATGCAAGAGATTTTAGCACATTTTCAGATTCTGCTCAGGCTGCATTTTTCTGTAGCCATGAATAAACCTTGTCCCAGGGGCTGGGTCTAGGTCCAGTGAAGTCAGGAGGATTCCATGACTTCTGGGGCAAACTTATTTGAACCCAGGTGGTTTCAGGCATGTTTGGAACTCAGGCAAGAAGCAACAGTTCCCCTTTGAAGATCTGGCAAGATTTGTAGAACTGAAATGTTAAAAGAAAGTTTCAGGCTGGAGCGAGAGCCTGAAGTGCTGAGTGCAGGCTTTGAAGCAGGAATTCCGGGTTTGTCCCTGGAACAGTGCTGGAAGCAATTCCCCAAGCAACCCAGAGCTGGGAGTAGCCCCCGCACCCTGCCAGAGGAGTGATCCCAAACTTCCTCACAAAGTGAAATTAGGATCCTCCTAAGCAAATATTTGGTTGGGCAATTAGAATTGGCTCCACCAGTGACCATTATGCTGAGGGAAACATAGGCCTTTCACTTATGTCCTACAAACTCTGGACAAACATAAGCTCCTTGGCACTTAATATCAAAACTCAAACCCTAGGGGCTGAAGCAATAGCAAAGTGGGGAGGGCATTTATTTGCCTTGCATATGGCCAACCTGTGTTCAATCCCTGGCACCCTATATGGTTTCCTGAGCTTCACCATGAGTGATCCCTGAGCACAGCTGAGTGTCTCCTCACCATTCCTTGCCTTTTACCTTTTCACCATAACAAATAAGATCCTGGGTCCCTCACCCTCACCAGATGCTTGCTGAGATTCTCTAATCTATTATTTGGTGTTAGTGTATTTCTTTTTTTTATATATATAAAATTTATTTTATTTATTTTGAACTATAAAAGCCCTTTACAGCAAGGAATTTCTGAGGAAAAAGGGAGTAAAACTTAAGATAACCAGACTTCTTCAGTTATATTACAAAAAGATAACAATTAAAATAAAATGGTATTTTTTTCAGTTACTGTACTTTATGATACCATTAATAATGGAATTTTAGGCATACAATGTTCTTTTTTTTATTTAAACACCTTGATTACATACATGATTGTGTTTGGGTTTCAGTCATGTAAAGAACATCTCCCATCACCAGTGCAACATTCCCATCTATTTGGTGTTAGTGTATTTCTTCCACTCTAACCCTCTTCGATTTTCTCTTTCTACTTGGATGCTTTTGCCATGGCAGTGGGGAGCAGGTCTGATATGCTTGGATTTCAAACAGGGAGGGCCAAGATTAGAACACTGTATGTTTATTAGGGCATCATTATCTCTCTGAACTGCATCATTTATATCCCTGGGAAGTAACCAGGCCAGGTCAGGAGCAATGAATGGAGTCGATAATTTGTCAGCTTGGAGCAGGTGGTGAGGGGTAGCGTAAGAAATCACCCGAAAGGCACCACCAGCTGAAATAGATGGGGGTGGCAGAGCAGTGAGAAAGTGATCACTGATTTCACAAACACCTGCAGATAAATCAAACAGTGCCAGGTAAAGCTGAGCCCAAGAGAAGACTCAAATTAGCAAGACCCAAACCTTGTCAAGGTAAGGCTATGACCTCTCCTTCCTCTGCCAGTTCCTGATCGCACCCAGGGCTGCTGGTGCACCCACAGGAAAATGAATCTTTAACAGCATAGAGAGCTGGATGAGGAAATTTCCTAGGGAATATCAATTTGGATTATAAAACCCAAGGTCTCATGCACCGACAGGGTGAAAGGTAGAAAAATGGGCACCTTCTTGCAACTTCTGTGACCCACTGAGCTTTCTGAGACCCCGGATGTTTGCACATTTGCACAAACTGTTTTCAAAAGCCCTGATAGGTAATGGCCTAGTTACAAAGCCTTGAAGAGTTAAATGTTTCATCCAGATACCTATGACCTTGGGGGTTTGAGTCTGAGCTATTTCCTCTGCCCTGACTCTATTTGTCTAAACCCGGTGAAAAAGTCTAGTTCTGGGTGTTCAGATCAGAGAAGCAAAGTAAAATGCTGAAACAAAGGAGCATGTCATTGATATCATGATTGCCCTTATTTAATAATAATAACTAGTATGTGTGCACTGGAGTGATAGCACAGCAGGGAGGGCACTTACCTTGCACATAGCTGACCTGGGTTTGATTCCTGGAACCACATACAGATTCCTATCCCTGCCAGAAATGATCTCTGAGAGCAAAGCCAGGAATAAGCCCTGAGTACTGCCAGATGTGGCCCCAACTCCTCATTTCACTTAAAAAAAGGGCATGAACCCAACACCCCACTGAAAATACTGAATCTCTTATTTAGGGAATTTCAATGAGTAAAGGTGGGAATGCATTCTTGTGAAAGAGGAAAGAGGCAGATCCTGTTACAGGGGCATTGTATAAGTCCAGCCTATGTTGCTTGACCATTTGCAGCTCTTTGATGCATTTCAAATAGATTTTAAGTCAAAAATCTTAGGCTATGTTCAATAGAGAAAGAGTATGCATCTTCTGCACAAAGTAAGTGCTCCTGTACAGAAATACTTTCTGTCTTCTGAATTTACATGAAGCATGGTCTACAGGGTTCAAATTTGAGGCCAGCCCTAATTTGGTGAGCTGAAAGCTATTTCCAGCTCACCACACATTTGAAAGCAGCCCTCAATACACTTCACATTTGTCCAAATTCTCTGCCATAAATATTTCTGGAAGGGGGTGTTGTTTGGTTGCCTTCAGGGTTTGCTCTGAAAGACCTATTGGCAGACCTAGAATCTGTCCTGATGTGTGTGTGTGTGTGTGTGTGTGTGTGTGTGTGTGCGCGCACGTGCGTGTGCACACGCATGCATGCTTGCCTCCATTTTTTTCATCTGTAAATAGAGATCAGCCCAAAGAATCACATTGAGGATTTGAAAGAAGCAGGTCCTAAGGGTTGCTGCAGTCACATGGCAGGTGCCAGCCCACGTGCTTAAGATTCCAACTCATTTGAAAGGAACTGGACACTGAGTGAAGGTGTCAAGAGAAAAACAGGATGAAATGAATTTGTATTATACTTTATTTAATCTTATCGATACTCACTATCATTCTTCCTGCTAGAAATCAGTGTCAGATGTAATGAGATACTTTCCATTTTCTTTCTGGGTTTTGAGGCTTGGAGACCTGCTATGCTTTTTACATTCACCAGTCATCTCCATTTGGATAAACTCTGTTTCAGTGCTCTAAGACATGGGGTACAGGGCAGGAGCTAGCCCTTCTCCTGGCTCCAGCACATATGCCTATCCCTGTGTTTCACCCAGGGATAAGTGGCAAAAAGCTCCTTTTCAGTGGTCACACTCAGTGTTCCTAGCATCTACTGGATTAAAGATGTCCATGTCCCAACCTCCAAGACTGTGACTCTGAGACCTTAGAAGACAAATGGGCTTTTGCTGTAGGATTGAAATTAAGAAGGGGAGATTATCTTGGATAATTTGAGTGTGTTCATGGAATGCTTTCCAATGGGTTTAATGAGTAAGATGAGGGTCATAATCAGTGAGTTGGATGGGTAAGGGGGAGTCCTGCAAGAAAATATCAAGGAGACACACTGTTGAATGGATGATGGATATGTGCAGCCCTCAGCATTGGAGAAGGGCCAGCAAATCAGTTTTTCTCCTTGAGCCTGGAAGGAGCAATGTGGAGGCCTCCTGGACCTTTGCCCTTGAAGCTGATTTTGAGCTTCTGGATCCAGGATCTGGAGCCCAATACTTTTATGCACTTTTAAGTCATTAAATGGGCAGTGGTTTATTAGGTCATAACAAGAAACTTATCAGCCCTGCCAGAGTTCTCCACAAGGTATACTCCTCAAATCTCTGTTCTCTCTTGAAGACATATCTTGCTACTTGTTTCTATGTATCTTTATCACTTTTTTCCACTCTGGAGAAGCCTGTGCTCTTTCCTAAATATGTATTTACTCTTTTACTCCCCCATCACATCTTTTAAAATAAATTTTATTTAATAAAAACTGTCTTGCTTCACAAAAAAGAAAATATAGGGAGGGCAATGGAGCTCTGAAAGTGAGACTACAAATATTAAGACCATATTTATACACTTTGATTTTAGTTCTGTACATACTCATAGTAGGTTTAATTCCTCAAACAGTTAATGAATAATACTTTTGTGCAGGCTTTGTATTGATTGCTTTGTAGATAATCATTCATTAAGTCATTTGGTTGGGAGAACCACAACACTGAATTGGAGGCTGGGCTGGCTTAAAATCCCAGAGATAGTGGGAGACAGAGGTAGTCAAGCATGGTTTTCAGGAAGTACATTCACAGGCCCCAGAAGTTTACTCTATCTTGTAAATTTCAACCATGAAGACTAGGATTAAGCCAGAAATGCCTCCTCAGAACATGGTCTTCTTTTTTTTTGGGGGGGGGGGGCACACCTTGTGACGCTTAAAGGTTGGTTACTCCTGGCTATGCACTAAGAAATCGCTCCTGGCTTGGGGGACCATATGAGACACCGGGGATCAAACCGTGGTCCATCCTAGGCTAGCATGGGCAAGACAGATGCCTTACCGCTTGCGCCACTACTCTAGCCCCAGAACATGGTCTTTTTTTTTTTTTTTTTTTGCTTTTTGGGCCACATCCTGTGACGCGCAGGGGTAACCACTCCTGGCACTGTGTTCAGAAATCAATTCTGGATTGAGAGACCATATGGGAAGCCGGGGATCAAACCAAGGTTCGTCCTGGATTGACCACACACAAAGCAAATGCCCTACCGCTGTGCCATTGCTCCAGACCCAATAAGACACATTTTAAAGTGAGTCACCAATACACTTACATTCAAGGCCAAGAAAGAAGTGACTGGACATTGTCCATGAACAAGAGGTCAGGAAAAGACAGCTCAGTTAACCCTTAGCCATAAACGTGAACTAATTGGAGCTTCTGGGGGCTTAAGTTATCTTAAATTATAAGAGACTTTGGCTGTAAATTTTTCAATGTGCCTTATAATTCTAGAATAACAAGAAATGAAAAAGAAAAACATACAAGTCTTTCCATATCCATCACTTTAACCCAAACCATCCACCTGACTTGTCTCAACAACCATACTGTCTGGATTTGATGACTTTGACATGAGTGATATGAACTCATATCACTCCAGTGCGATGGTGCACTCAAGCACCAAAAGAGATTCTAATGCATAAGAAGCATCTGTGAGGCCCATCATATATCTAACATAAGGAAGAAGAGCAAGCTCTCAAAATCATACACCAATCCTTTAAAGGAAGGATAACTCATTCTTAAAGACTATGGGCAGAGGAGAGTCCTGATGCCTTGATGTCATAGGAATAATTTCAGGCAAATGATTTGAGAAGATTGAAGTTGCTTCTACTGGATTCTCAGTAGGGTCCAGCATCAGCATCTACTGATCTAGAGAATTTTTATTTTTGTCTTCTGTCCTTTGGAACTATTTTTTTTTTAAGGAAAATATTGGATTCTGGAAAGTCTGATCACTTTTTGCAGAACCGTGAAACAATTCTCAGTTGCAAAGAAACTTTGGTTGAAACTAGTGGATTCAATGGAAGCTTGCTCAATTTGTTCAAAGCCTGGTCTGAAGTCTGCCTTAACCCAGGTAGACCAGTTGTTTTTAGGTGCTAACCAAGCTATTTCTCTTCTTAATGCTGGAGAAAATTGTACAAACTCAAAGGACCAGCTGACCCAGTAAAAAATGGGGAGTGGTCAGGGGATAAACAACCAGGTCACACTTGCTGTCTGTGAAAACAGTTTCTCCATTTGAACTTGAACATTTGAATATCAAAAACTTTGTTTTCTAATGAGGAATGGATTGAAGGGGGAGAAATAAATTATATGCTTGATGATGACTGAAGGTTGGAAAAATTAGGGCCATTTCCCACGGTGTGAACATAGTGATTTCAGTTTGCAAGAGTAATTTAAACCTTTGGAAGGATTTGTCTTCCATTAAATTGAACAGCTAAACAGACACAGAAGATGATAATGTCACCGCCAAGAAATCCCAAAGGTTACAAATACAAAGAAAATGTAGTTTCTTTAAGTCACCTCCTTTGTACTCTACTACCTAACACATACAAACCCCCAAATTGCATGTTGAGGATCAAAATTAAAATAAAAAACCAACAAAGATCATAATTCCATTGCTATACCATATGTTATTAATGTCTGTCAACACTGTTTAGCCAGCAACTGCTGACAGTTCCATATTTGCTATCTAAATACATCATAAATAAATCAGTAATGAACCGCTTTGGTAAACCTTCACACTGATTGGAAATACAGATGGAGTAAACAAACTCTGCTAAGAGTATATACAACTGTTTAATGTCAAAGACAAAGGCACAATGTTATGTGACAAAACAGAAAATGAGGATGGGACTGAGAGGAGGAGACATTCTAAAAGAGAGATGGAAGGTAGAAGGAAGGGATACATTTTCGGTGTTTAAACACATGCACTTGTGCATAAGTGAATGCATGCACACACACAAGAGCATAAAATTAAAAAAATATTTCTAATACATTTCTTACCATAAATATCCCCAGTTTCCTTCCCAGCCCCCTTGCCTCTCTGGCCTCTATGGCAGATATTTTTCTTCTCCCTGTCTCTGTCTCTCTTCTTTTTTCTTTTTAGGCACTGTTGTTTACTGTTACTAAAAGAGTATCATGCCTATCACTTTACCTCATTTCAGTACCTAGCTCTTATCCATAGTGATCATTTCTAACTATCATTGCCATGATCACACAATTTTCTATGTAACTAGGAGGCCTTGGAAGGGGAACTGAGCATGGGACTGCAGGAACAGAGCTGGCTATATCTAACTTCAATGGGTTTGGGTGTATGAAATTTGAATTATTTAAGTTTTCCACTATGGCAAATCTGGATAATGAGAGAGAGAGAGAGAGAGAGAGAGAGAGAGAGAGAGAGAGAGAGAGAGAGAGAGAGAGAGAGAGAGAGAGAGAGAGAGAGAAGGGAGGAAGAGGAAGAGGAAGAGGGAGAGAGAGATATCTTGAGAATTTAGGCCAGAGTGGTCCTATATCTGTGACTTGTTTGGAACTTAGATCCTTACCTGTGGCATAAATCTGGATTACATTTTTTTCCTGCCTGTCTGTAAAAGGTGAACAATTGACTATTACCATTGTTTTATGGAGATATACTAAAACCAGGTATATGCCATTTGGCTAGGCACACAGGAGCTAGCAATAGGGTGCTTTTCTTTAATTCAATCACACTTTCTTTTCCCTTCCAGCTTCTTGCTTATTTATTTATTCCTTAAAGTCAGATGTCCCTGTAAACTGAGCACCTTTGACTCTCCTTTCTCCCCCTATCCACTTCTTTTGCAAGCAGACCAATATAACGAAGAGCTTCACTAGGTGGCGTATACTAATTGGTTGAAAGCATGTTCTAGAAACAGCTTCCTCCCACCCTGGGATATTGTCTGGTCTCTGAAGATCAGCAGAAATTCATCATGATTCCTAGTGAAGGAGTTTTGTTCCTTCACTGACAAGGAAAGTCGCTTAAAACAGCTTCTCAATCCCATGAGCAAACTGACACTCCTGTACTCTCAGTTCCTGGGAAATGTTAGAAAATTTAAGGTATCAAGAAGCCACACTACCCACACCAAACTCTATTACCTGGAGTGGTTAACTATATGCCCCAACCAAGGCCCTTTGCCTAAGCAAGGGGCCCATGACATGTTCCTTGTTAGACAGAATCAGTAGCCATCACTGCTCTTAGCCCAGAAACACAGAATACATCATTCGGAATGAGCCCATTTATCTGCAGGCTCGCTGTTTCTAAGTTACCTGGAGTTGGGTCTGTAGACACTGCATGTACCATATAAATCTGGCTGCTGAGCAGGATGAGACTCTGGCTTGGTAAAATACTAGCTCAGCCAGTTACCTGCCTTCCATGGCTATTAGAAGGATGAATAGCTTCTGGGTCATTGAAAGTTTGAAAAGATCCTTGTGCCTTTCCCCAGAAAGACAGAAGAATCAAGACACACCATTTCATAGCCTGGAAAGTGAGAAAGGGACGAAAGCAGGAGTTTTTTAGGATCATTGGGTTAGTGAAGTTAGGTGATGTTAGGGCTGATGGCCATAAATCTAATGTTTGGTGAAAGTGAAGATGAGGAGTAGCCTTTGGGCTCTGTTGAGCACATTAAAGCCATGACCACCTAAAGCATCCTTGAGGAGGGGAATTGTTCTCTTTGAAAGGGGCTAGGGAGCAGAGCCCCATTTAGAGAGTAAATGTTCATATTTTACAACTTTTCTTCAAATTACTTAACATAGCTTTTGTCAAGATACTGGTTGCTTTCATTGGTTTCCCTGGAGTACAGCAGACATATAGAATCCAAAAAGACAATTGCTATGCAAGGACTGCAAGCTCTCTGGGGATGGATAATCCTAACATCTTGTTTTCAACAGTGATCCTCAATTGCTGGCTGCTGACTTCTGGTGGGACTGCACCCTCATTTGTTCTATGCTAGCTGCCTGGACTTTTGCTTCTAGCCAAGGGCTGCATGGCCCTGAGGTTGGAGGTGTAGAAACTGAATTTGGTCCTTGCCTGGAACCCATTATTAGGGGATCCCTGGCCCTCTGAGAAGGCTTGCTTTGCTGCCTACAGATCCCAGGCTTTCAGCTCACCCCTTGCCACCACCCCCACTTTCCCAAGTTTGAGAAAGGGCCTGAGAGTCAGAGTGAGGCAAGAAAAAAGAGGAGGAGGAGAAGGAGAGGGATGTTAATTTACAGATCCTGAAATAGCAGCTGCTAATGGGTCTTTGCACTCAATCTCTAATCTTTGCAAGGTCACCATCAGAACTAGCCTGTGATTGATTCTGAAGGGAGACTTATACTTGACATCCAGAAGGGATGTCATGAAACCGAATGGCACTGGCTTAGGAATTACTGTGTTGTCCAGCCACTCTATGTGCATCCTTGCCTGGAAGAGACTGAATGGGGCCTTAATTATAATTACAACAGTCCAAGAAATGAACACATGGCTGGCTCTACAATCTCTGCCCCTAACCCCCTCCCCCAGCCAAATGCCCAGGCTTCTTCTACAGCCACTTTCTTGAAGTTTCCTTCTTGGTGATCGACCCTGAAACATATCCCTAAAGGGTTAAAGGGAATGAGTGACAACCCATCGGCATGATTTACAACGTGGAGCCCTGTAGTGAAACCAGGACTTGATGGATGATGCTGAAAGTCAGAGACTAACCATAAATCATGTCTTTGAATCACTGACAAAGATAAAGGAGAGAAAGAAAAAGCAGTGGCATTGACATTCACTCTCCCAATAATGTCCATTGACTAGTTACAATGCGGAGCCTTAATTAAAAAAAGCCAACTCGGGGTACTCACCTCGGTGGGGAGAGCCTACCTCTCCGGAGGCTGATGTTGGAGATTACAGAACAGGGTTTGAGCTTCTCTCCAGAAGGTCACACCCTCTGGCAGAGACATTCTGTGTGACCATTACCATGTACTGAACAAATCCCCAAAACACATTTCCCCCCAAAAGAAAACAAAGGCTTGAAACAAAAGCTGAATCAGCTGCCTTCTATGATGATTCTGGAAGAAGCATGTTCATCACTGGACATGGCAGACATGGCAAAGGAATCAATTGTGTAGACCCAACAAACTGTTTCCATCAGAAAAACATCCAATCAGACAAACAAATTATCACTAATGGCTAGACCACATCACACACCACACACACACACACACACACACACACACACACAAAACCCAAGCTCACATGGTTGTATTCTTCTCCAAGTGAAAAAGAGATACCTGTAAGCTCACCTGGGTCATCTCTTACCTGAGACCTAAGAGAATCTGAGGGTCCCTTTCTTGGGGGTAAGGAGGAAGGCAGGCTCTTCTCTCTCCTACTCAAGACTGACTTCCTTTGTTCAAGGAGACCCTTGTTTTCCTACAGTGGGAAGTGAGTATAATCTGGAATGTGCTTTCATACTCCCCAGAAAGTATTTACAAAGTACTTAAAACATTCTAGACTGTTCCATGCCATGGCTGTGGGAGGGTGGGGTGATGGTGGGCACTTATGACTTCAACCCATTTAAAAAATTTACTTAACATCCACTACATTTCAGGCAGGTTGTTGCTTAGATTTGGGGCCTATGGTGATGAATGAGACAGAGCTGGTCCCTGTCCTCTATTAGATTATAGTGTCACAAGAAGACAAATCACAACCCAAGGAGAACAAATATGACACGTGTTATAAAAAGGGTGTGCTGAGGGGCAAGGGAAGGGTATAAAACATGTGTGACAATTTCCAGGGTGGGAGAGGCCCGCCCACCTACTCCCTGCCCAATGGGGTTATGAATGAGGAGGTGTGGGGACCCCTAGGTGAAACAAAAGACAGGAAGAAATCTACTGGGAATATTTTCCCCATTTCTTCTAAAGCATCAGGAGTTGGTAAAAAGAAATGACAGAAACAAGAGACTGTCCTTTTGCCTGCCTTCAAGTCTTCTTCATCCAAGACCAGGCATCAGCAATCTCTCCTCATTTTACCTCCAATAAGAAAGATTGTGCTTATTCTCCAGTTCCAACTCCATTCCCTCTTCTCTACTTTTTCTTTCTTTCTTTCTTTCTTTCTTTCTTTCTTTCTTTCTTTCTTTCTTTCTTTCTTTCTTTCTTTCTTTCTTTCTTTCTTTCTTTCTTTCTTTCTTTCTTTCTTTCTTTCTTTCTTTCTTTCTTTCTTTCTTTCTTTCTTTCTTTCTTTCTTTCTTTCTTTCTTTCTTCTTCCTTCCTTCCTTCCTTCCTTCCTTCCTTCCTTCCTTCCTTCCTTCCTTCCTTCCTTCCTTCCTTCTTTCTTTCTTTCTTTCTTTCTTTCTTTCTTTCTTTCTTTCTTTCTTTCTTTCTTTCTTTCTTTCTTTCTTTCTTTCTTTCTTTCTTTCTTGCTTTCTTGCTTTCTTGCTTTCTTGCTTTCTTGCTTTCTTGCTTTCTTGCTTTCTTGCTTTCTTTCTTTTTCTTTCTTTCTTTCTTGCTTTCTTGCTTTCTTGCTTTCCTCTCTCTCTCTGTTCAGTCTGACTTGCACAGACTTTCTGGTATTACAAGCAAAATGACCTCCATGAACATGAAAGGATTAATTAGCATCAACCTTGATATTGTCGAGAATGTGGGCATCTGACTCTTGAGTTGTACTGATGCCTGATGAGCCACATACAGGGAACACCACTCTTGCCACCATTTAGCTGTGTGACATTGTGCAAGTTCATTAACCACTCTGGAGGCTCCCTAGTCCCTCCATGAGCTTCCTATTAGTTTCAATGAGGGTGGTTTGGCAGGTAAGAGTGGGCACAACTGGCTCTTCTCCAGATTACTGGCAATGAGGATGGATCTGAATTTCATTTTTCTAACTCAATGATCTTGGCATGGACCTGATGGGAACCAAAGCAAAAGAAAAACTGATAGAATTGAAAGAAGTGAATGTGAGGAGGGCAGAAACTGTGATACAAGGACAACTGTGGGGGCCCCCTCCCCATGGCTGGCATGTGTGCCTGTTGTTGTCCTGCATATCAGTCCTTTCTGTTGTTGCCAGCCTTCCTCAGCACTTCTTGTTCAGAATCTGATAGGCCCTAATGTTCAATGTGAGGCAACAGTTAAAGAGGTGAAGGGGGAAAGGGTTCAGATGTGAAGGCATATGGGTTAACTCCACAATTTTTAAGGAACTTTCCCCTTATGTGGGGAAAGAGTAGACACAAATATTGCCTCATTTGGACTCTCCTGAAAGTCCTTTAAAGCCCTTAGTCATGAACTATCACCTAAGAATTGGTGATAGGATTGGTTACTGCATGCAACATCTATGTCGCCAACAAGTTAACATCTCACGGATGGTTTAGAACATGTGTCTATACACAGGTGTACATGAGAACATGCATCTTCTGTGACTGTATGAATATGTATCTGCACATGCCAATATGTGCATTTGTTTGTATGATCACATATGTCTATACATGCATGTGTGTCTATCTTTGCTGTAAATGCATGTTGGTATATGTAGGTGACTATATATTTGCATATGTCTGTATGAGCATATGTGTTTACATAAATATTTATCTGTACACACGAGCATGTGTGTTTATATGAGCATGTGTCTATATAACAATGTGTTGTCTGTGTTTGTATATTTGTTGGTATGTGAATGTACATGCATCATGACTATATGGATTTGTGTCTGTATGAACATATGATTTTATGTGCTTGTGTGTCTACATGAGTTCTTAATCTACACTAGCCATGAAATGTCAACCTTTTAGAACACTGTTATCTACAGTTTCCTCTACCCACTATATGCCTCCTGAGCCAGGAACATTCACCATTTCTCTTGGCATTGATGGGTAGAAGTCAGTGGCACTGTCGAACCATTCATGATTCATTTGATTTAGCTGAAGAATAAAAGTCTCCTGGACCCTTGTTTTTGTGGATGAAAATATTCCAATACCTTGTCCTTGGAGATTAAGTAGAGACTTGCCCCTGTTTAGAGTACCCACTTTTCATTTCATAGATGCAGAAGAGTTGTTGGGGCTGGGCTTTATCAGTGGAGGAAATGTGGGTTAGATCCAGTGTTCGGGTAGCTTGCAGCTTTTATGTTGGTTTTGAACTTCACATACATTAAAACTGCATCATCTATCAATCTTACAGTTACATGTCACTTATGAAAATCTACTGAGTATTGTTTTCATCTTGCCTTACAACAAGCTGCGAAGCCTCATGAATACTGAATAGTGCTGGAAATACAGCACATCTTTTATTTTTAAAGGTCTCAACAGTTTGGAATGGCAGCATTTCTTTGTTGAGAGTGGCACCCCCCATAATAATGGGGCTTTCCTCCTCCACTTTCAATTCCTCCCAGGAGCAGGGGATGGTGAGCTTACATCCTCCAGCACCCACTAGCATAGCCCTGCTGTGAGGGCCACACTGCCACAGGTTTGAAGCCTACCAGTGTCTGTTCTTACAGGGGAGCTGTCTGGTTCCAGGAGGCCTTGTTATTCAGACATCTGCTCCCAAGGAATCAACAGGCTGGGAAACCAATGAAACCATTTTCCAAGATTTTACCTTTTTTTTAATTTTAATTGAATGGGGGCTGTGAGATGAGAGACAGACCTACAGAGAAAGACATGCATGCACACAGACATGCAAAGTGTGATTTAATCCATCCCTCCATTAGTGGTCAGTGAATCCTATTGTTATTGCTCTTCAAAGTTTCCTTTCTGCTATTCCGTTATTTTAGAAGTATTTCTGAATCAGTCACTCTGTGCTGGGCCCCAAGGAGTAGAGCTTAAAAAAAGAGCTGAAGTTGGAAAGAGAATACAGGAATTAAGGGGCTTGCCTTATACGTGATTGACTTTGGTTTGATCCCATGCATTGTTTATGAACCCTGTTTCCCCCTGAGCACAACCAGGAGTGATCCCTGAGCACAGTACTGAGAGTAAGCTCAGCATTGCTAGGTGTGACTAAAGCAAAATAAAAAAATCAAAAAAGAGTGCTAGTATCTATTCCCGCATAGACCTTTCTACTCTGGGTGTCGGAGACCACACAGAGAATGAAGCTGTGGATGGTGAGGCCAACTACAGGTTCTAATAGAAGACTCTTTCTGTGCTAGGCATGCTGGATATGCTCAATATTTGCTGAATGCTCACCATTAGCAATCTCTGATGGCCTACATTTTTACTGTGTCCTCCAATTTGTGCTCTCCCAATTTTCCCATTTTATGGATGAAGAACAGGAGACAGAGGGAGTCTCTTACATCACAGAGGAAGAGGAAAGTGAAGCTGAAATTTGTATTCAGGCTACTTAGCTCGAGAATCTACCCATACAAGAAAAATTAGAAGGATTGGATCAATAGTACAGTGGGTAAAGCACTTGCCTTGCATGTGGCTAACCCAGGTTTGATTCTAGGTGTTACATATAGTCCCCTGAGCCCACTAGGATTGATTTTTGAGTGCAGAGCCAGGTGTAATCCCTGAGCATTGCAGGGTATAACCCCAAAACAAAACAAAAAATTGACTCCTACCCAATATGTCTTTAAAACATAAAACACCTGGGAGCTTCAAAATATGAAAAAAGTCAATAAGTCAACCTGGGATATTGAAAAATTGTTTTTTGGTGGTGATTGGGATAGAACACAGCCACTCATCCAGGCAGTTGCTCTACTGCTAAGCTATAGATAACCCTTGCCTCCAAATCAGTCATACTTGGCCATGCTCAGAAATTACTCTGGGCAGTACTCAGGGAACTATATGGGATTCTGGGAATCAAACTTGGGTTGGCTACTTGTGTGGCAAGTGCCCTACCCACTGTATTATTTTACTGGTCCCAGAATATTCCAGAAAGATGACCTCCTGGAGAGGGTAGGCCACTTGTAGTAGGGAGACATTTCAGCAAGTCAGCTTGCCTTACCTTATCTTTGTCATCTTTGAAAAGGGGGTGTTCCTGTTTTCTTAGGAAGTGATGCTGGGGAACAGAGGCAATAATATATATATATATATGGACATTGGGCACATAGCATTAGAAAATATTCACTCAATAGAAAGGACCTAGAGCTAGTCAATTAGGACACAAACCAAACTGCTTTTATAGGCACATGGATGTTTCCAAATGTGTTTGTATGTTGTGTGTATGTGTGTCATGGATTTGGATTCTTGTGTCTAATTACATACATATTTAGGCCAGTTCTCCCACTGATTGGCATCAAATCCTAATGGGCCTTGTGGGTTTATTTTTCCTGTCTCACAGCCATTATTTATTCTATAAACCTTACCCATCGCCTGGCAAGCGCATTTCATTAATTAAAAATGATACTGTTGAGAAAGTATGGACTCACCATGCAAAAAAACTTCCCTGTTCCTGGGGAAATCAAAGCAAAGGACAGACTCAGAGAAAAGAGCTTCTTAGCATTGCCTGGATCTCTGGCTGTGTGGCGCTCTCATGCTGAATACAGATATACCAAGCACAGGAACTTTCCTGCTAACCAAGGATGAGTTTATTGTGTGCCCAGCGAGGAGCAAAGATTCCTGGCAGACCCTTCTCCAGACATCCTTGCAGACTGAGAGCTGGAGATGGAGCCTGTGGTCCCATTTATGGAATGATTCACGACTGGCCCTTCCTTCTCCTTTAAAGAGGCAGAGAGAAATGACAGCTCTGGGCATCATGCAGAGGTATGCTCTGAGGGTGGAGGTGTTTTGCTTTTCATGAATTTTGAGAAGGGAATTGTAGGCACACTACCATCACTCTCTATTTCTGAATAACTGACTCAATTCCTCACTCTGCAACCTATGAATATCTTTGGGTGCAGGAAGAAGCCTTCCTAATGCAGACCTGTTCACCTCTTGTAAGGCTGGACAAATGCAAGGGCTGGGAAGGTTACCAGAAGGTGGGGAACTGTTTTGTCTGGCAAGGCTGTGTGAGGGTACCCCCGGAAGTGCCAGTAGGCACACATCAGGGACTGGCCACATGTTCCTAACTTCCAATTTTCCTTCAAGATGATTCTAACCAGGCTTCCTCCTGCCCACTCTCCCCGTTCCTTTTTATACGCCTCCCAGAGACAAGGATGATCTGATGCCCATTTCCCCCCTTCTTTTCTCATCAGCATTTCCTGTCCCCTCACCTTAAAAAACAGCACTGAGAACTTTTCAACTCAGATCAGCCATGTGCAGCTTGAGCTCTTTCAGATTTACACACACCCTCTGTTCACATCCTGTCGGGTGCTAAAATCCCCCAGCTGTGTGGCTCGGACCACCCGGCTTGCCATGAGCCACATCTGACAAAATGATCCTGTTTGCTCCCAGAACCCATCACACAGTTATTCTTGGATAAAAGGTAAAGCAAATAGCTGGCCAACTGCTCACTGCTGCAGAAACAAAGCCCATCCAGCCATTTATCACAGCTCAAGACACCGTTCGTTTTAAGCACAGACACCTCTCCCATTACGGCTTTAAATGATAACATGATATTATATCAGAAATGACAGATGGTGTTGGAGGGGCCTCACCTATACACAATCGATACCTGTGCACAAGTAAGAACTGTCATCAGATAGTAACAGAGGTAACAGGAATCTTCCAGATGTTGCTAGTGTTGGCAGGGTATTGTGTTGGAACTAAAGCCAGTAATACTTATGTGGCCATGACATTTCCTTTCAATGGGCCATGTAGCCCCCAGACATGTAGAAAGTGGATTACATCAGATCATTATCCTTGACCTGTATCTATGCTGTATTGGATCCCAAGAGGAAATTGATTACATTGCTACTTCCACAGCTTAAAACTCATTTTGGCTACCTATAGTTCAAAGAAGTTCAAAGAAAAAAGGTGAAAGAGTAATTAGAGGAGAGATTATGTCCAAGGATGCTCTAGCTGGCCTGAAAATGTTCTTTCTTTGGGGGGGGGGTGCACATATAGTAGTGTTCAGGACTTAATCCTGTCTCTGCACTCAAGGATCATTCTTGGTGAGACTTAGGAGATAACATGGGAGGCTGAATAGTGAACCTGTGTTGGCTGTGCAAAGCAAGCACCCTACTCATTACACTATTGCTTTGGCCCCTGTTTCTTAAACTCTAACATTCTTGCCCAACTTTGACCTTAGGAGAGGGCATGTTTACATGTTTAGGTTAAAGAGACCATCCTTCTAACTGTAAATGATTGTTGAGGATAAGTTGTTCATGGACTTGTCTCTCCTCTCCTCCCTGAGAAACAGGTGATAGAAATGGAATAAAAGTCCCTGTGTAGGAACCAGAATGATAGTGCAATGGGTAGCGTATTGCTTTGTGCATAGCTGAGCCAGTTTCTGTTCCTGGTTTCTCATGTGGTATCTCATATGTTCCAGGTTTAATCCTGGTGTCTCATATCTCATGTACTGCCAGGAGTAATTCCTGAATGCAGAGACAGGAATTAACCCTGAATGTTAGCAGATATGCACCCCCCCCCAAAAAAAAAAAAACAAAGTCTGTGAAAAAGCAAATGATGGTGAAAAAATGTGTGAGCATTAATATTTGCAGGTTTGTGACAAGAAACACCTTCATTAATGGGACTACTTTAGTTTGATAACCAGCCCACAACCCCAAACTACACAGGTGATGGAGATGTCCATCCAGAGTCCTTAGAAAAAATAAAAGCAGATATGAATTCAGATGTTCAATATTTTTTATATATTTTTCTGAGAATTGATCCTCTGCCAAGTGGTCCTCTAACCTTCAAACCATCTTTTGCACACTTTGCTTAAGGACACAACTTGGCAGAACTTTCAATATGTTTGCAGTGTATTTAGGATTTGATGCATAGATTATCCTTCATACAATTCTGATTTGGATTAGGTTTGAAAAATCTGGCTTAAAGCATGGTGGACTGGCAAGTGTTTAATATCTGACTCTCAAGGGTAAAAGAAAGGAGGGCCTATATTGTAGCTTTTGCCAATTTCCATGGTGTAAATATTTCTTCCATAGTCAGTTTCAGGAGAACACTGAAGGAACAAGAAATGAAAAGACATATACATCCAGCTTTAGCTGCATAGCACAAGTGGGTACAAAGGCCTCACCGGTTTAAATCCTGAACCAAATAGTAATGAAGTTAATGAAAGCCACGTGACAGAGAGAAATCCTATCTGTGGTAAGGGGTCACATGTAATCAAACTCTTCCCTCCAGATATTGCTATGTACCCCATTTCTGATAGTTGATGGCACCATACACGACAATATTCAATATAGACCATTCTCCATTTCTATTGTAAAGGAAGGAAAACGAGAGTCAATAAAATGATTGTGCTCATGTGATAGATGTAAGAAATACATCGCAAAAAATCTCTTAATTAAATTACTGGTTCAGGCAAAGGATTAACTAATTAGTGTTAAATCCATTAACTGGTTTATGGGAAAATGAACATTAAGTGAGAGAATAAATTCGTAGAGATAACTTTTCTTTTATGAGGTGTAGTGCATACGTATTAGGGAACAATCTAACACCACTTCTATTATTTGGGAGGCTAGGTCCAACATCTCCAATTATTTTGGAACATTTTGTTTCTAGATGCATAGAGATAGAATCTATACCCCTGATATGTTTTGGCAAAAACAAATCAACTTTGGTTTTGTTTGTAATAAATTTAGCTATTATGTTTTAGATTGCTATTGTAACATTATTCAATGTTTAAGTTTATGGTAAACTGATGTAAAAAAATGAAGTAAAAATGTAAAAAAAAAGTTTATGGTAAACTGATGTAAAAAAATGAAAGCACCCCACCATAACCAATATGCATATGTCCCTGACTCTACAGCAGTCATCTACGTCACCTCTAGAATGATCTTATTATCCCCTCCCCTCTTCCTTGTTATTTGTTAATCCATTTTGTAAGCTAAGGCCAAGGGCTTATAATTGTTCAATACATCTACATGCCTTGTTTTGTCTCTCTTCTACAGATGACAAAATCATCTAGTATTAGTTCTTCTCCCACTGACTGACTTATTTGGTTTTATTTGCTAACCTCCATTCCTAGCCACTTGGCTACAAAATTGTATGATTTCATTGTTTCCTATTGCTCAGTAGGATCCTTAATGATACTAGATTGTAAAGAGATGAGACAGGAGGAAAAGAGATGGAGAGTTTTAGAGGCACAAACAGAACAAGTTGCAGGGCTAAGAGCTATTCAGGAGAGAAAGGGAGAAGAGGTATGAACTAGCAGGTCTGGGATCTCTTACCCAGTGTTGTAAATCAGATATTGTCTTCCTCAAGTGTCACTCTTTAGGCCCTGTTCATATCCAGGTGGAGACATGGGTGACATGGATGAACCCAGCTGTGATAAACCTATGTGATGTCTACATTTTCCTTCCTGACTGACATATTCTAGATGCTCTTCTTTCTACTGCAGACTAACAGAAACTGAGCATCAACTAGAGGTGTGGAAGGAAAATAGACTTTTGGCGGGCATCAAATTGATGATGCTGAAACCTCAAGTCCATGTTATTGCAATAGAAATTTTTCAAAAGACAACATGGTGAAGCATAAAATTATCCTCCCGAAAAAAAGAAATGAAAGAAGGAGGAACATAGAAAGGAAGGGGAAGAATACAAATAAATGAAAAACCAAAGAGCATACTTACTAATAGAATAAAGAGTATAAATTTGGTACATTATATACAAGGGAATCAATATTTTCATATTTTCCCAAACTAGAAGACATTGACATTGGTCTCAGTGTTCTGGGCATGTTAAGTACTAAGCACACACATGTATGCTTTACATGACCACAAACTTGCTGCTGGCTCATGACTATCATTTTCCTTAGCAAATCATGGAAGAATGCTGAGTGTGTGTATATGTGTGCACCTGCTGGAGAAAATCTGAATCCTGTGCAGCCTATTTATTTTCTACAACTTAAAGAAAGAACTTCACAGTCCCCCAATCCCAACCTGCTCTGATCCTTAGTGAATCCTCTTTGAAGGAACAAACAAGACAAACCTTGGCTTCCCAGATCTCTGTACGTAGGTGTTTGTGAATCAGGCAGGAAGAGGGGTACAGAAGGGGAGAGCCAAATCTACATGGACTTGAGGGTCACTCCCAACTTTCCCCCTCAGTGGAACTCTCGGCTCCACAGCCTCCAACTCTTTCTTATCAGTTTGCAAAGAGGCCCTTGTGCTTTGCGAGATCTGCACTGTTCACAAGGAAACTCAATCTTGCCTGCTATTTCCTGTAAATGTTTTCACAGGAGCACAAAGGGTGGCCACAGAAAATGCCTTGATTTGCTCGGTCTTTTGTCTCCCAGCCAGGGCAGGGTCACTATCCTTTGCCTTCAGGAACCCCTGTACATGCTGTTCTCAGAGGAATGATGACAAATGAGTTTGAAACTCGTGGCTTGCATGCCTCATGCTATCCAAGCCAAGTTCAAGGAGAGGCCTGGGGAACGTCCCACTGGCCATGACATGGAGGGTTTTAAAGCTCCAAGCTAGCTAGGTAATTGTGGAGCTTCTGGTCTGGGAACTTGTGATCTATGGCTCATGTAGGAGGGAGGAGTGAACCTGTGTTTTGGTTCCCTTTAGAGACAAACAGACCAACTGACTGATAGACAGATGCTTCCAAATTTAAACCATTTGTGGTTGAAGATGGACAAGAGAACCCTTGTGGATGTTTGTGTAATAGCATTGCTTTCTACTTTGACCACAGTGATTTTGTTGTTGTTTTTGTTTAGGGGCCATACCTGGCAATTCTCAGGGGTTACTCTGCTCTGCGCTCAAGAATCACTCATAGTGGATTCAGGGGATCGTATGGGATGCAAAGCTCAAACCCAGGTCAATGAGTGCAAGGCAAATGCCTTACATACGATACTATTTTTCTGGCTCCAGAGCACAGTGATCTCTTACAGGAGCCTCAAACAACCCAAAGTTGGAAAAATGTGCACCGTTTTACTGAATTGTTGAAAACTGTTAAATGGAGTCACTTAAGTCCACTTTATCTCATTGAATAAGAATTTAGTGAGCTATTTACAACCATTTGCTTGATGTCTGTTTGGCTGAGGAACTCCCTGAAGACAAACATTGGCTTCCTGTGGGCTCTGCTGGATGGACCAGAGACCTTGGCCCCTATTTGGCAGAAGAAAAAAAAATGATGAATGAGTACATGTATGTATGCATGGATTGGAGGATGCATGGACAGATAGATGAATGGATGCAGCATGGATAGACAAATGCATGAGTGGATGGGTACATGGACAGTAGGGTGAGTGAGGGGGTGAATGGATGAGTGGATCTCCTAAACCCTATTTACATGATAGTAAGAATCACGAAATATTGAGGGAAGAGAAGGAGCATAGTCATCGAAGTAAAGGTGGAAGAAAAGTAGGTCAGAAATCCAACATGGTACAGAAGAGGAGATCTTATGAACCACCTGATGTATAGATTAAAACTCATTAAAAGTTAGTATATTGAGGGGACCAGAGTGGTAACACAGTGGTAGGGCATTTGCCTTGCATGCAGCCTACCCAGGATATGGATTCGATCCCTGGCATCCCATTTGGTTCCCCTTGCCTGCCAAAAGCAATTTCTGAGTGCAGAGCCAGGAGTAACTCCTGAGCGCAAGTGAATGTGGCCTAAAAAACCAAAACAACAAAAAAAATAGAGTTAGAGAATTAAGGTCTATCTCTTGGGGCCATAACCTTTCCACTGATTTTGTTCTTTTAAGCAACTTTCTTTTTAGAGCCCATTGGCTAACTTTGATTTCTACAGTCACACACTAGCTATCTCGAGACATCTGTCAATTTCTGAGTAAGAGCAAAACCCTCCTCAGGGCTGCTGATTTGTCAAATCCTGTTCTGCTTCCATGAACTCTATCCACCTTTGCAGACTGCACTGGTACTCCAGTTATTTGTCTTCCAGAGACACACCAAGGCTCTCTCATTCTTTCCCATGACCAGTGAGAAACAGAAGCCACGGGCCTTTCTGTCTTTCATTGAGAGGAAGTGTGTGCTGAGTAGCTGTTAAGTGGCAGGTACAATTCTTGGAGTAGTGGGGGGTTTAATTGTTAGAAGAATATCATAGAACATGCTTGCAGTTATCTCCCCTCTGGCTGGGAAGCAGACACAGAACAAAGCAGTGCATAAACGAGAGCATTTCAGAAAGTACTCAATGGGGCAGAGGTCCATTAAGCAGGCAGTGAGGAGATGATTAAACAATGCAAAGATTCAGGAGGCATTTGCAGGAAAGGTAGGTGAGTCAAGTGGGATTGATTGGATGGGTGAGGGAGGGAGGAAGTATGGGAGGAGAGACGTTGGAGGTCAGTTCAAACACTAAGTAGCTGGGTTGATGATAAGACCCTGGGCTACCACTGAAAGATTTGAACCAAATACAAAAATTGGTTTTCTTCATCTACAATATCCAAATCCTTGTCTCTACATCACAAGATTGTTTCTAATCAAACAACATCTAGGCAAAGATCATTCACAGACTTGGCTTTTCCAAGGTGAATTTTTGCCATCTGTATTCACTACTTCATGCTGAATTTCAGCAAACCTAGTAACAGTACTCTCAACTCTTCCCAGAGAGAAACTCTCTCTTCTGCCCCTTGTTTGCTCAAGCTTATTTGTAAAAGTTCAATGAGACCGAAATGGGCTGACAATGACCAAGCATTGTGTTTTCTTCTTTAAAGTCCTCTGGAGCAGTACACCTTGGACAAAGCAAACCAACCCTTCAGGGCAACTGCTAGCATTTTTTTGGGTGGGGCACACCCCATGGTATTCAGGGATGCCTAGCTGTGCACAAATAAATCACTTCTGACAGGCTCAGGGGACTGTATGGGATGCCAGGGATAGAATCTCGGTTGGCCATGTGCTAGGTAACCACCCTACCTGCTGTGCTATCTAACTCTCTGGTCCCAATTGCTAGCATACTTAAATTGAGAACAAAGTTTGAATGACAATTAATACAAAACCTGCAACAGGACATGGAATTCAGTCGTGTGCGAAGGAGATACAGCCTAGGATTTGATCAACAGGCTCCACAGAGTGTCCAACACCCCCCCATATCCAGCACTACCCCCTTTAGTCTTTACTTTTCTTTGTAGCTCTCTGAAGCCAGAGAAATAATTAATGAGAAAAAGTACTCAAGACTGCATGAACCTCATCCAATCATTTTTAAAATGGATCAAAATCTATAAATGACAATTGATGCGCCTCTAAGATTCAGCTGGTGAAATGTGGATTTTCTTTTCAGGAGGTGTTCTATTATGGTTAGTCTGAACATCATGTGATATTACAGTTGCTAGGGTAACTTCATTTTTTAAAAGAGAACAACAGAGTAAATAAGCATGTAAATCGACTTTGGTGCTATGTAAATTCTAGTGAATCTGTTATCGTTACCTTGACGATGAAAAAGCTGGCATTTATCTTCTCTGGCCCCTGGTATGACTAGGTTTGAACTTAAACTAAATATCGTATATGCAGGTGCAGGCATCCACAGCACTTCAGGGACATAGAGAACAGTCCAGGTGAAGGGGTCCCTCAGGAGGGGGAAACTGGTCAGGGAGGGATCACATACAGCCAGGGGGACTTGGGACACTGTACATACATCACTGTCTGTTACTTCTGAACCATCACATAAAAGTCAGCTTGAGTGATACCTGAGTTTTCCAGGATAAGTGGCAGCCTTGTCAAGCATGCAGACAGGTTGGCCACCTACTGGGATATGCCAATATTTTTGACATTATAAAGCCACAGAATTTCTTGTACTCTTTGGGATGGACTCAAACTACTTTTGCTTAAGTAATACTGGGCAGCAGAGAAGCTTGAGTAATATTCTAAACTACCATATTTTCCTGTGAATAAGAATACTGGGTGTGTAAGACAATGCCCTACTTTTCCTGTTAAAATAAAGGATTTGGGCTATATTCACCATATAAGACTACCTCTCTTTTAATGCACACCAAATAGAAATTAAAAATGTAAAAGAAAAAGAGTAGAACTCTCAAAAATTAACAGTATATGTTTAATAAAGCTAGACTTTGGAGTGCCAATAATCATTTTACATTTGTCATTTGTAGTGAGTGACTGTGATTTTTTAAAATTATGATCTACATTGTGAGCAGGGAGAGGGGGCTCCTCCAAGAACAGCTGGCTGGGGTGCAGTGATAGTAGGACAGCTAGAGGGAGACAAAGGGCCTCCGCTGTGTCCCATAAAAGCTGAACAGAAGACTGAGCATCAGAAAACCGCATACCCAGTTGGATGAGATGCGGTGCTTGGTAACTCAGCTCCTCTGCGTGCTGAATCAGGACAAGCAGAGGACTGAGTGATGACACCTGGCAGCTGAATGGGATGTGGCCGGTAAGAGGGAGCTGGACCACTCATCCCTGAAGCTGAAGTAAGTTTCAGCATGCTGTACACCGGTGTATAAGATGACCCCTGACTTTGAAGGAATTTTTAATGGGTTAAAAAGTCATCTTATATGCCAGAAAATATGGTATATCCCAGCTTAGCTGAAGTGGGCAGTGGTGAGTGGGACATAAGTGGTTTAAATTTAAAAGAATTGAAAGAACTAATAAAGAAAAGACACTCCAATGGAAATCCCTTTGAAAACATTGGTAATAAGAAGTATCATTTTTATAAAAAAAAAAAAAAAAGGCAGTGAGATCAGAAAACATGAGAGGGAGAGATTGAGGACTGTGATGAAAAGAAACCAAACAAAAACTGTCCAACAGGCTAGCAGGTTGACATGTCTCCGCCCTAAAAATTATACCAGGCACATAGTTTATACTTGTAATGAATGGAGTCTTTGAGTTACTATGCAAAGAGCCTAAGAAATCTCAGGATCTAAAATTATTAGTTCAAAGAGGGTGTGTAATAGGAATTCCTGGAGGAGAAAAAAAAACACGGGTAAAAGTCTGATGATCCAAAATGATAGCAAATTCTTATATCTTTCATTTGGTGCCTAAATACTCAGGCTATTTGGATGTCTCAAAAATCACAAAGGAAAATTAAGTGTCATTTGCCTCTATCTTAGAGAGTGAGGGCTGATGACCTACTGCTGAACAGCCTCTTAACAGGACTTGGTTTTCTCAAACCTCATAAAGCAAGATTGCATTTCCTGCACTCTGTAACCACCTTTGTGAATTTGTCCCCGAAACTGACATGCCTTTTGCAATGGAAGGACACCTGTATTGTGTGTGTGTGTGTGTGTGTGTGTGTGTGTGTGTGTGTGTGTGTGTGTGCTGGGATTTCCTCTTTACCTCTTATGCCAGCCAGTCCCAAGCAAAGCTTTGGTTATATCTCTGCAAAACTCAGCCTGGCTACAATCTTAGAAATGAAGGCACTACCACCCAGAGGAAAAAGAAGTCCAAAGAAAAGCGAGCAAGATGGTTGGTGATGCCTTTTGTGATGAGCCCTCTGCGTCCTTTCATGTTTCTGAGTGACAGGCCGAGAAATGGACAGCTAATTCAAAAGCTATCTGGGACTGTCTTGCCTCCTATGGCAATGATGGGTTTAGAAAGTCAGCTGGAAATGAACGTTCTTGGGGAGCCCCCAGTGTCACGGCAGAAGTCAGCATAGCATTGCTGTCTGCTTCATCCAGGACACGAGGGTCTCTTCTCAAAGGGGGAACAGCAGGATAGCACAGAAATGGAAGGTAAAAGAGGTTAATTTATGGAAATTATCCAGGTCATGGAACCAGTAGGACACATCAAGCGGAGCTTCAAGAGCGAAGCACTAATATATGTGGAATCTGACTTTCAATAGGTCACAAAACAATGGCAGTTCTCAGGATCCAGGAAACTGTTAGTAACAAAAATTAAAAGCAATGTTCGCTATGTACCTGGCATGGTGCTGTGCAGGGGCCTTACACAAGCATCCCATGCCCCCATTGTATAGAGGGAAAAACTGAGGCTCAGGGATTCAGCACAAATTTAGTGAGGAACACCAGAGTCTACATCTCTGTAGACCTAATGTGGACAGTTCTGAGCAAACTCAGGTTTTAGAGGCCTATGAAAACTATCTTTTTTTTTCTTTTAAAACCATAAAATTGGGGAGGAGGGCTGGCCTTAAGAGAGAAGAACAAGCAAAGAAATAAAAGACAATATTTATTTGCTTTGATACAGAGGCATGTTGATTAAAATATAAAATATAAAGAGTCCACGAGTTGGGTAAGGCCGCCCCGGCATGGCATGGTATGACGCCTCTAGCCTCTTCGGCTGGTGGGTCTGAAGCTGCAGGATAATGGCACAGAAATAATTCACAAATAGTTAAAGTTTCATCAGAGTCAGCTTACTTTATTCCCTCCACAATGAGTTTCTGCACCATATCTGCTAACTCATGTCTTTCTCTCAGGAGCTCTGTCTGTCTCCCTTGCTGCTTCTCTGCTCAACTTTCTGAGCAGCTTCTTGCTGCTTCTCTTCTGGCTTTCTGACTCTTTGCTGCTCCTCCCTTCCACCAGACTCTCTTATTCTTTATTCAATATAGCCTGCCCATCCCAGGTGTGGGTGTCTCATCATCCAGGTGGGCTTTTACATACTAAAAGAAGAGGTTAGGGAAACAGGAAGTCGGGGGCAGGGTTACACGGAGGCAGTCATGCCATCTGATTTTTATTATGTTTTTATGAAGGAAGAAGCCCTAGTGCAAAGGTGCCAGGAATCCCCAGAAGTCATCAGACAGCTCTGAAAGGCATGAAACCTATAGTCCCAAATGCTTCTTGTACAAGTGTGATCCATGATCCAGGAGAAACCAGCTTTATGCTGGGAGCACTTTGCTAGTGCAAAGCATGCACTAGAGAGGTGCTGATGCACGTGATAAATCTCCTGTCACCCAGGAGTCTGTACTCTTCATCTGTGCACTAGACAGGGCTTTTCTTGAGAATGGCAGATTCTGAGACAGGCTCAGGGACATGGTTCTTTTCCTTGGGGCTGCTGGGGCCAACAAATACACAGAGCAGTAGCCTCCTAACATGAAAGCCTTTTGAAAGAGCAGAGCTAATAAAATTGTGAAGATGGGCCCAGAGATATAGTCCAGGAGTTAAGGCCTTGTGTGCAGGTAATACAGCCTAGAATACTGGAACCATAGACTCCTGAGCCCCACTTGGAGTAAAAACTGAGCACAAGCTAATAGTAGGCCCTGTGTACCATTGGGTGTGACTCAAAAACTAAAAAAGTTTTTTGGTCATACCCACAGTATGACTCTACACCCAGGAATATTTTGTGGTGCTCAGGGAACCATATGGGATTCCAGGGATCAAACCCAGGTTAGCTGCGTATAAGGCAAATACCCTACATGCTATATGCACTATTGCTCTAGTTCCTAAAACATAAAAAATTGTGACTCTTCTGTTTCCTTCATGAATGCTATGTTACATGGCCAGGGAAACCTGCCAGGATGGGTACCTAGGGCAGTGATTAGTGCCCTCCTAGGTGTCTGGATCCTAGGGGAGGGTGCAAGGTCAAGGGTTCATCTCCCTTGTTGGTTTTTTAAAAAAAGTCATAACAAATGCTTCCTAGCAACACCCAATTAGAATGTCTTGGAGGAAGCAAAAAGCTTCCTCCAAGAAGGGGGTGTGAGGGCACCTTCTCCCAGATGTTTTCCTAGTCTCCTCCATCTCTTGGCTGTCCTGTCATTCTGAGGAGAGAACAATAATCGGTGTTGGTTCTAGAAATTTACTTTGGGGTCTTTTATGGAGAAGCTAAGAAGAGGGGTGAAAAACAGAGGGAGAGTGAAGGGTAGGTGTTTGGAACTGAGATGTGGAAGAAAGTTCAGGAAGCCTGAAGATTATTTCCAAGAGAAATAATTAGCTGAGAGCTGGAGTGAATGAAAGTGAAAAAGAGCCAGGGGAGAGATGAACTCTGGAAGAGAATACCAAATGCCAGGATTAAACGGGAATGTATCTCTGTTCGTCTGTGTGATGATCAGAAAGACATTTTTTTTTAAACTCTGGATCTTCTTTACTAGAAAATATTTCTCAAGCAAATAGAGTGCTGTTTAATTTCCTCTACCATTCACAGCATGTAGCAAAAAACTGGCACATAATATACACTCAATAAACATGAGGAGAAGCAGGCACTCAAGGGGAAGGGGAGGAAGCAGTCTGTGGAAGACCCCTCAAACCCAGCTCACTGATAAGTCACCGTGTGTGTGTGTGTGTGTGTGTGTGTGTGTGTGTGTGTGTGTGTGTGTGTGTGTGTATGCCAGCCTGTGGCTGAGCTCACAGTACTCATTCTGGATTTATTAAGTGGCTTGGGGCACACACACCTACTACTACTACTACTACTACTACTACTACTACTACTACTACTACTACTACTACTACTACTACTACTCTGTGATTCCCATAGAGAGCAGGAAGGAGGCTGCAAGAGAATGAATTTGAGGGTGGTTGGAAGTAAGAGCAGGACTCCTTAAAGAAAGGAACTAAAATCACCACAAAGATGACTCCTTCCCTGGTCCTGAAGATCTCTACCTGTGGAGCTCGTTCAAAAGCAGGGCAGAAGATATCAAAACGCAGGTTGATGGTGGTGCCTCAAGGTGAAAACTATCCCCTAGTTGGGAAAAGTCCACAACACTATACTTTATTCTATACATCAGCAAATGGAGTTTGTGAGTAAAAAGCCATTTGTGAAAGAAAGAGAAAAGAAGTGGCAAAAAGAACAACTTGCTTTTAAACTCTTAGAAATATGTGCTCCATTGTGTCCTGGGCATATCCCCTAATTTTCTCAAATAACAATTCTTTCCTCCTCTACAACTTTTTGGGTCATGCCATTTAGGTTTGGTTTTTCATTGATGTTTATAGATGTTATCATAGTTTATCTATCTCAAATTTTATATGTATTTAATTTCCCCTTCCTTCCTTCTTTCCTTCCTTCTATTCCTTCCTCCCTCCTTCTTTTTCTTTCTTTTTCTTTCTTTCTTTCTTTCTTTCTTTCTTTCTTTCTTTCTTTCTTTCTTTCTTTCTTTCTTTCTTTCTTTCTTTCTTTCTTTCTTTCTTTCTTTCTTTCTTTCTTTCTTTCTTTCTTTCTTTCTTTCTTTCTTTCTTTCTTCTTTCTTTCGCTCTTTTTCTCTCTCTTCCTTCCTTCCTTCTTTCTTTCTTTTTCTTTTTTCTCTTTCTTTCTCTCTTTGTCTCTCTTCTTTCTTTCTCTTTCTCTTTCTTTGTCTCTCTTCTTTCTTTTTCTTTCTTTTTTCTTCCTTCCTTCTTTTTTCTTTCTTTCTCTTTCTTTGCCTCTCTTCTTTCTTTGTCTTCTTTCTTTCTTTCTTTCTTTCTTTCTTTCTTTCTTTCTTTCTTTCTTTCTTTCTTTCTTTCTTTCTTTCTTTCTTTCTTTCTTTCTTTCTTTCTTTCTTTCTTTCTTTCTTTCTTTCTTTCTTTCTTTCTCTCCTTCCTTCCTTCCTTCCTTCCTTCCTTCCTTCCTTCCTTCCTTCCTTCCTTCCTTCCTTCCTTCCTTCCTTTCTTCCTTCCTTCCTTCCTTCCTTCCTTCCTTCCTTCCTTCCTTCCTTCCTTCCTTCCTTCCTTCCTTCCTTCCTTCCTTCCTCCTTTTGCAGTGCTGTGGATCAAATACAGGGTATAACTGAGTCATTTAACTGAGAAATTCCTGCCCTCCTTTTTGTTTCCCAACAACAGCATTTGTTGTCATTCTGGTTTTGTTTACAGTATATTCTCTTGAGCTTCAATCTACCCAGGTTCCAGTTCTAGGTTCCAAAAGGAGAAGCCAGAGTTTTTCCCAAAGGCAAGTACACCATGAGCTCACCTTTGATCTCCAGAGTTAGGCAAAGTCTTACCACAATCCAGGGCCTAGAGGCAGTCTCCCCACTGTCCATGAAAGAATCAAGAATGAGGATGAGGGCAATAGTACAACAGGGAGGGATAGCCTTGCCTTCTACACATCTAACCTAGGTTTGATCCCCGGCATCCCATATGGTGCCTTGCACCCAATCAGGAGTAATTCCTGAATGTAGAGCCAGGAGTAACTCCTGAACACACCAGGTATGGCCTCAAAACCAGGAAGGAAGGAAGGAAGGAAGGAAGGAAGGAAGGAAGGAAGGAAGGAAGGAAGGAAGGAAGGAAGGAAGGAAGGAAGGAAGGAAGGAAGGAAGGAAAGAAGGAAGAAAGGAAGGAAGGAAGGAAAGAAGGAAGAAAGGAAGGAAGGAAGGAAGGAAAGAAGGAAGAAAGGAAGGAAGGAAGGAAGGAAGGAAGGAAGTAAGTCTTAGTATACGGTTTGGCACAACCTTGGTGTTTAATCAATGAGAATAATTGCTAGTAGCATGAAGCCAATCAGGGTTTGATCCCTGGCCTCCCATATGTTCCCCCAAGCCTGCCAGGAGTGATTTTTGAGCACAGAGCCAGAAGTAACCCCTGAGAGCCACCTGGCCCCCAAAACAAAAATAAAATAAAATAAAATAAAATAAAATAATTGGAAGCAGCATGCAGTGAGCAGAGTGAAACCAGCATCCCACCATGCAAGCAACTCTGAGGAGTTTTGCTTTTTTCTGGGGGGGGGGGGTTGGGCCACACCCAGTGATGCTTAGGGGTTACTTCTACCTATGTGCTCAGAAATTGCTCCTGGCTTGGGGGACCATATGAGACGCCGGGGATCAAGTCGAAGTCTGTCCTGGGTCAGCCACGTGCAAGGCAAGCACTCTACCACTATACTACGGCTCTGGCCCAAGTTTAGCTTTTTAAATGCAGGGTGCTAGTTGAATCTTTAGTTCCCAAGAACTAGGGGTTTTGAGGATTTTCCAGAGACTAGAAACTCTTATTAAGGCATCTTTAACTTTATGTGTCTTTGATGATGCAAGTTTATTCTTCATAGAGTTAAAACCCAGGCAGGGTATTTCCTTTCTGCTTCTCACTGGGTGGACTGAGAAGAGGGAAGCACATGATCCAGGTACAAGACAAACAGCAAACATAGAAATCCCAGCTGCCTCACATTACCTTGCTCTTATAATCCCCTGACAAATGCAGTGGTTCCTCTTGTGTATCTTTCCAGAACAAGAAACATCTATTTACCAAAAAAAAAAAAAAAAAAAAAGAAACAAAACTACCGATTTACAGGCCAGCCAGCAGCCAGCCCCCTTTATCCACAGCAGAAATATTCTGCATGCAGTTTTTTTTTTTTCACTTAAACATGAGCTCAGTGGCTTTGGATGGCCTTAGAACATTTGTAAATGTTTTATTATGGTTTTCAAATCCCCCTAACCCTTCCTCATACCACAGATAGTCTGACCAATCTTTGAATATGGACATGCTTGTGATTTTAGTTTGCTCTGATTTACTGGATTTTTGTCATACTGACTGATTCACATTTGCTCCTTCCTTTTTGATACAACTATACAGAAAGCTTCTTGAAGGCAAAAGTATATTGAAGAGGAATCTCAGCTACAGATTACACTTCATAGGGCTGGGCATAGTGCTCCTGGGAATGAGAGTATAGTCTTCCAATATGCAGCAGACAGATGCTGCTGTGAGTTATTACTCCAATGCACAGAAGAGGAGGCTGAGGCTCATGCTGAGAGTCAGCCAGGAAACCATTGCTTGCGGATTCTAGCCACAGAAATGGACAGAAGAACTGACCCCTTCTTCTCTCCACTGACCTTGTCACTCCCATAGACTTGGAAAGGTTTATTCAGGCACTGACTAAGCATAAGAAATGAAACCTAAAATTTTGTCTCACTGTAGACCCTGACTCCACCATTTTTGCAAAGTGAGGCTTGAACAAGTTAACAGAACATTCTGAGCCTTAGTAGCCTGTCTGTTAAACAGAGATCATGAGAGAGCTCCTGTCCCAGGACTGTAGTGAAGATTTAACATCATCATGAAGAGGCACCCAGAGGTCACATCAAGACAATGCTAGAATTTATCCAAATTTAGACTCCAGGGAAGAGACTTCAGAGATATTTGCTGAAAACCAAATATTCTAGAACCCAAATCTTTTTTTTTTCTTTCTCTTGCTGTTTCTTTTCTTAATTCTTCACAGAGAAGCCTATGGTTTGTAGGAGGCTAGTTTAAAATATATGGATTGACTTGAATTTTGCTAAAATATCTTCTGAATATTTTAAAGCTAAAAAAATAGAATTCAGACATAGCTGACATTTTTTTTTAAATAAGTGTGCTAAAGAAAGGTTTGGCAAACTGGAGAAGAAAACTCAAAGGAAAAATCCTCAAAAGGTTTTATTAATTGATTGCATATAGCATATACATGGACTTGAGTAGAGAAAAACACTTAAATTTTTGTTCTCTTGGGACCTCTGCTCAAAACACTGAAACAAACCAAACTGATATGATTCAGAGTTTCAACTGGGGATGCCCTTTAAAATTCTACATTTCTAAAATGACTCTCAGTTCCTAAGCAAAGTAAGAGAAAATTAACAGATATGGCTAGACTTGGTTCAGATAGGTACAGAATAATTTTTTTCTACAAAGTACAATGATTTTTTAAAGCTTCATATTTTTGTGGCTTATTTCTGTTTCCTCTTATTTATTCCTAAGAAGCAGGATGACTTATATGTCTAACTACAAATTTCTTCCTGAGATTGCAATTTTCATCTGGAGGGAAATTCTTTTCATATTAATGATCTGTATCATTTGTAGCGACAATACCTTTTTCCCTTTGTTTAAAAATATAATGATAGTAATAAAAAAAAAGTGTAGACTCACATCCCCATATCAAAGTCCATCAGAAAATAAATGGAGAAAACACATATTGATTTCATCTTTGTATCTATAAAATCAACAAAATTATTTTTATGATACATAGAGCCTATAGCTCATGCATAGAGCTCAGGATCAATTAATTTAATGTAATATTTTGTACAAACACCCTCACAAAAATTTTAAAGGATATTAAACACCCTGTTTTATAAACATAACACTTAATTTAGGAAAAAAAAACATTTAGAAGGTAATGCATTTAGGATAAGTGCACAACACATGAAAATAATAAATGAAATTTTCCCAGTTTAGAAAATGAATGTAATTAATTAACATTTAAATTACATTTTTAATTGCAATCATGCCCTCCCAGGGGACTCATAAGGGACCATAATTGCAATTAAAAGCATGTGGATTAGATAATAAAACAATGCACACTGTCTGAAATGTGCGATTTAAAATGGAAAACAGACATTGTTATCGGCACATCTAACTTAATTGTAGCCATAAAGCAAATGTGCTGTACAAAATAAAATTCACATACGGGAACATTTAATTCTGGAGTCTCTTAAAGGGGACACGCTTGAGAGCACATTTTATGACAGGTTCTGCTGGAAACAGCCCTTTAAGGCTTTCGGATCGAGGGCTGGTGCCTTAATGTTTTTGCATTAATAAAAGCAAAGCTGAATGTTCCTATTAAAACACACAGATACATTTAAGTAAGAGATGAAACTCAATGTCTAAACGTAAGCTGTAGTGCATGATTCTATTAGCTGGACAGACTATCCAGCCATATAATTTTGAAACTACGTGCTTTTTATGTTATTATTTTTACCTTTTTTTTTTTTATTGCCCTATCCTCTTTTGGAGAGAAGTATCAGGAAAGGTGTGGAGATTTTTAGACTGGAGAAAGGAAAAGAAGGAGCTTGCTTTCAGGTATGAGCCTGGTCAAAACCCTATCAAATTTGGTACCTTGAAGAGTCACACTACTGCTATTTGAGCCTAAAAAGGTCTCTCATTTCAGTAGCATACATCTCAGCATTATTTCATCAGAAGCCTTTTACACATCATACATATCAGATGCCTCAATCTGCAATACATTTGACAATGTCTGGAGATTCATTTTGATTGCAACAAGCTGGAGGGAAAGGAATGCAGGCAGTATCCTGGGGGTAGAGGTAGGGTGGCTGATCATCCATGATGCAGAGAACAGTCCCTCATAACAAGGGAATTAGCTAGCCCAATAGTGCTAACAGTGAGAAACCCTGGTTCTTCTAGAGAGCAGGAAGAAAAGAGAGAGAGGGACACATAGACACTGGACAATGGACCAGGCATCCTTGCCAAAAAAAGGGAAATACAGACTTTCTCTCATGGCGTATGGTTCAGTGTGAGAGCATAGCTTGAGCAGATTTGCTGGCCTGAACATACTTTGTTTTCATTTAAATAGGAAGAAAAAAGTGATGCCAAACCCTTCTCATAAAAGGGATTACATTTTAGTATATGCCTGCGAGGAGACAGAAAACCATATCCTAAGGGGAGATGGTCAGAAATCTTTGAGAATCAAATTACGGTAGATACAGGCTGCAGTCTTCTGCTTTCTAGACTCTCTGTCGATTCCGTTTGCTTATTTATGAGAAACAGTGACTTTGTTTACAGTATAAATGTTGGCATGAAATTAGAAGCGGCGTAGCTCTGGAAAGCGGGGCAGGCTAGAGACAAAGGTCTAGACTCTGGGGCTGGAGAGTTCTGCATTCAGCAGCTGGGTGATGCCACTCTAGTGAGTTTCCCTCTATGAGGCTCAGTGTTTGCTTCTGCTTTTCAAACCAACTCGCAGTGTCTCTGCCTACCCACACTTGGGAGGAGATCAACAATAAGGGGTGTACCTATGTAAAAACATTCACTAAAGTGAAGTATTTATATATACATATATATGAGTATCTGTATTGCACTGAATATAATTCTCTGTATAGTTACATCTTTCACTAAGTTTAATACATACTATATAGCCTTTATGTAATAGTACATAGATAGTTATATCCTTCATGGACATTTCCTCTAATGTATAACCTTTAAAAAAGTATAATAGGTAATGCTTATAAAATGTATGTGAACATATATATACATATATTTGGGCCTGTAAAAAATTTATTAAGTGATATACAAGTTCCTATGAAAATAGGCATTATTCTCAGGACTTGAGGTTTTGATACCAGGGAGAACAAATAAACTTGTTTCAAAGCAGGATGGGGACCTCTAACTAATTTCTTGGGTAAATTTGCACTTATCTACAACCACAGATCACTTTCCATTTATTCATTCAATTGATTACTGAAAAGATCTACCATATGTCAGGTACTGTAGGGGAGATAGGGTTAAAAGAGGGAGACAGAGGGTATTTTAGGTCAAGGATGGAACATTTAATTCAATCCTCAAATCACAGGAAACTATGGATCAGATCAGGCAAAGGATCAAAAACAACAGATTTTCATTTTTAAAGCATTCCTGTGTAATATGTATTCATGGTCATAGACATATGGCCCCTTGGAAACAGGGAGAAGTTGCAAGTTGGACTAGTTAGAACTGGTAGAATTGGCTAGAAATTGAAGGAAGAGTTGTGATCAACTGACAGCATAATGCCATCTTTGTTTACAAGAAAGTCCAGAAAAATGACAATCAACTCAACTGGTTACCTCTCTCTCGCTCTGTGTGTGTGTGTGTGTGTGTGTGTGTGTGTGTGTGTGTGTGTGTGTGTGTGTATCATTGGGAATGAGAAGACAGAATGATTTAGACCTGAGATCAAGGAATCCAGACCCCTAGATATCAAAACATCCACATGTCCCACTATCCCAAGCAAGAGACATCACAGGTTCTTGAAGCCCATTTATGTTTCTGAAATCAGGCTGGATGGAGGGCAGGGGAGGAGCCCAGGCAAGACATACATTAGTTAATTCAAAAGCAATTAATGGAATTATTTGGGACTGTGGCAGAGGGAATATTACTTTGGACCAAATCCTGTGTTCTTCTTTCCACAGGAAAATGAATATCCAGTTTTAACTCTTGGATCAGATAAGACCAAAACTGATGATCTCTGAATCATAGCAAGAGCACTTGTCCCCATTGTCATTTTCCAGAGATTTGGGAAACTCAAGCCCATCCATTGTAGACGGGCCACTATTGAGAATCCTTTATTAAGAAAAAGTCCTCTGTTGAGAATCCTGTCTGAGCCACCAATTCTAGATTGGCCACACGAGATTAGACTTGGGCACACGAGGAAACAAACATGCATGATGTGGGGCATTTACTATGAGAGTAGCTAACATTAATGATCATGACTAATACAGAGAGACAGAGACACAAAAACATCGTTCAGTGCATGTCATGGAAGTTGTCCACATGCCTCTATCAGTTTTCCTAGACTCACCATAATTTCTTCTCAGGCAATATCTCTAAATCGCCATAGATACTATTATTAGCTTCAGTGTTGGTATTTTTGAATGTATATTTTTACTTTACTTTTTTTTTTACCTAAACCAAGAATAGATTTCACTTTCAGTAAATGGAACAATTTAAATTTGTCAGTGATTCTTAAAAGGAGGGGTGTTTTTGCTCCCAAGGGATGGCTGGCAATGCCTAAAAATAGTTTTGGCTGCCCTGCCTTTAGATTGGGGTTCTAGTATAACTTTCTTATAATGCTTCTAATGCAAAGGATGCTGGGATGCCATGTGCTCAGAGCACTAGGTTGACAAAACTTGGAACTGAACATGCTTCAACATGTAGGGGCTCAGTGGTCAGCCAGTATAACTAGTCCCACTGGATCACACTTACTATCCCAGCCCACTGACCAACTGTTCTATCAGATTGTGACCATTGGTTTGATAGAAAAGTGCCTACAAATGCCAGGGTCTCTTTATTCCTCAGCTGGAAGCACCTTGCCATCCACACATTCACCTTTGTTCAGTGTTGGTGCTGTCCCCAAACTTAGCAAAATGACTCATGTCATCTCTCAGTATTCTATCATCCTTGGCATCCTTTTAAGAGGCACAGCATCCTTAGGAGATAGAACACAGATTAATAGATGCCACAATGTCCTCACTCACTACTTTTTCATGGCTTGTCCCTCTCCGAAAAACACTCTGGCTCTCCACAGAGAACAATTTATGATTCCACTGTTTAAGGGTCTCACATGAAAAGGACATCTGGGTTCTCTAATGTGAGACACTCCACGGCCCAATTATTAAAGACACACACATACACAGATGATGGTCTACCCTTCTTTGCTGTGAGGAGGAGCTTGATCTTGAGTGTAAGAAGCTATACAGCAGCAGGCTAGAGAGTGTGAGCTTTGAGCTTTTTAAAAAATATGTCTCCCGCCTCTTCCTGTAAAATTTTAGGTAAGTAATTATGCATGTGTGGGTCAGTTTTCTCATCTGGGGAGCAAGGAACATATACTGCATTTTTTTATGGGAGGATGCAAAAAGAGAATGTCCATATGGTGCTGGATGCAGTGGCTAGACAGTGAATCACCTAGTTAACAGCACAGACTACAAACACTCTGTGGAGGGGTCCCACTGTGCCTCAGACACTGATGCCCCAGCAGAGATGCTGCAGAAAATACAAAGCCAACTCATTCTTACCCCAGGGCCTTTACACTGCTCTCTTCTCTGCCAGAATGCTCTTTTCCCTTCCCCTAGACGTGTATGTGTGTGTATGTGTGTGTGTGTGTATGTGTGTGTGTGTGTGTGTGTGTGTGTGTGTGTGTGTGTGTGACTGACTGACTGACTGACTGACTCTCAGCCTTCTGGTCTATCCTAAACACTTTAGTGGCCTGCATCCCTAATGTTCTCCATTCTCACGCGTAGTCATGCTTAATTGCAGAGTCAGTTTTATTCTCTTCTGAATATTTATCACCATTGGAAATGATCTTCTGCTCTGGGATCTACTGGCCCAACCTGAGTTACGCTCTCAGTGGGGGCCTTCATCTTGGTTCAATGAGTGTCTCCATTGGACCTAGAGTCTTTCATGAGACACAACTGATTTTCAATGACCAGTTCTGCAATAAAGTGAACTAAAATAAATTTGGTTCACAGGATCTGTGAGACTGTCTCCACACACTTTGATTTCATATGCAAAATCAAAGATCTCTAAGTTCTTGGCAATATCCTCAAAAGACAGAGGATTCTGGGTTCATTAGAATGCATAGTGGACAAAGTCTCCTTGGGTAAAAATTTCTGACTAATTATGTGGGCAGAACGACTCCTTGGTTTCAGGAACTGACCACTCAACAAAGGCTCCCTTCTAATACAACATTATATTTGCTATGCATCTGCTTCCGGATCAGAGTGCAGAGTATCAGGAAATCTCTGTGGGCCACTGAAGAGAGACTCAATGCCCATATTCCTGTGCAAATAGTTGCAGTTCAGGTGTGTGAGTCTGCCTGTGGAGACATGTGGGCAGCTAAGGGTGGCTTGGAGGGTGACCTGATCAGGATTCACATTGAACATCAAGCATGTCCCCTTAGCTACCATGCTATTGTTTCATGAAATGGACCTGAGATACAAACTATGTCTTAATGAGGCAGTCTCTGTTCTTGCTGATCCCATTAGTTGCCCAATTGGGCAAGACGAGCTTTTAATTGCATGGCAGAAGCTTTATTTTCTGCCCCAGGCAAACAGTTAGCCACGCTAGTATACCTCTGACACATTAGACATTGGTCAGCAATGGAAAGTGAATGAATGAGGCACTTTTGGAGAGAACTGAGATACCTGAACATTCCCAGAGTTTCTCCACTAGTGTTTGTATCTGGTGGAGGGGAAAACATGTTGGACCGGAGAGATAGCATGGAGGTAAGGCGTTTGCCTTGCATGCAAAAGGACGGTGGTTTGAATCCAGGCATCCCATATGGTGCCCCCCAGCCTGCCAGGAGCAATTTCTGAGCATAGAGCCAGGAGTAACCTGAGTGCTTCTGGGTGTGACCCAAAAACCAAAACCAAAACCAAAAAAAAAAAAAAAAGAAGGGAAAAAAACATGTTAATCATCACCATACAATATGACAAGGTAGAAGCAAGGCATGGGGTCATATAGTGAAGTGGGTGAGGATAAACTTTAGAAGTAAACACATAGAGTTCAAATATAAACTGTGCACTTCCCAGCTATTTCCTTAGTTTCCTCATCTAGTAAGTGGGAAAAGTGATGGACATATCCCCTTAAAATATTTTGATTATTAAATTGAAATGAAATGTTCCAGGCAAAGCTTTGGGCTCAAATTTGACTCTTAATAACTATGTTATCAATGTAAAGTATTATTATAACTTATAACTTGTAACCAACCATCCATCCAACCATTCAGCCACATGTCTGTGCATCTATTTATTCATCCTTCTATCCATTTATCTATCTAATCATCTACTACCCACTCAACCACCATCCTCTTATTCATTCATCCATTCATGCATCCAGGTAGTCAGTCACCCAACCATTGTTTCATTAATTCATCCGTAAATTCATGCATTTACCACTTTTCCAACCAAGCATTCATTTATCTATGCACCTATGCATCCATAGCTATTCACCTACTCATACATACATCTATCCATGATGCATGGCTGCATTCAAACACCAATGATGTTATGTTCCTTACTTAGTCCTCTCCTGGCATGGAATAACAGCTTATTTTACTGGAGGCCATATGAAAATAATGATATTATTATGTTAATGTGATCTCGATAGAAAATTCTATTTAAGGACAAGAGGTAAGAAGAGAGGAACTTAATTGAGTAAGTGAAAGCTTTAGTGTCTCAAACTTCAACTTCTTCATTTTAATAAAGAGTTAGTTGCTCTTTCGACCCTTTGAATTATGCAACTTGATATAGTAGTCACAAATTGCATGTGGCTACTTAAATATAATAATAATAATAATAATAATAATAAAAAACCCTTCAATTTTTGGCAGTTACATTGCCCATATTTCAGGGAACTTCATAGCCACAAGTAGCACTGGCTGCTGTAGCAGAAGGTGCAAATTCTTCCATCCTCATGATAAGTTCTCAGGGTAGTGGGCTGTGGGCTGTGGGCTGTGGAGGAAATATTCTTTGCTTGCTCATCTCAGCCTTTCAATTCATATGTAAGTTGTATTCCTTTCAGAAGAGAAAGTGACCACGCTCTTTTCCTTTTTTTTTCTTTTAAACTACCAGTAAGCATTCTTTTCTTTTTTTGGGGGGGGGGTCACACTCAGCAGCGCTCAGGGATTACTTCTGGCTCTATGCTCAGAAATCGCTCCTGGCAGGCTCGGGGGACCATATGGGATACCAGGATTCGAACCACCATCCTTCTGCATGCAAGGCAAATGCCTTACCTCCATGCTATCTTACCGGTCCCTCTTTCTTTTAATGCCAGTAAAATAATGAAACACTTTCTTATCATATTTTCAGTAATCCAATAAAAGACAAAGGTGAGACTAAACGGAAAGTTGCATTCTTCCCTATTGGTGGTGTATCGATTTGATGCCTGAAGAGAAGCAATCACAAAGTGAGAATGTGTAACAGTAAGAATGTGTAAAACAGGGATAACATTCCCATCCTTCAATCCAGTCATCTGAGCAGATTCCTAAATCCAAACTAGTCCCTCAAAAAAAATTTTTTTTTTTGGTTTTTGGGCCACACCTGGTGATGCTCAGGGGTTACTTTTGACTATGCTCTCAGAAGTTGCTCCTGGTTTGGGGGAATCATATGGGATGCAGGGGGATTGAACTGCAGTCCGTACTGGGTCAGCCACGTGCAAGGCAAATGCCCTACTGCTGTGCCATCGCTTAAAATAATAGTTACATACGAAGAAGAGGCTTTGTGTCAAACGATGTTTGGCATGATGGGGTTTATAAGCGAAAAAAGTACCCTACACACAAAAAAGCTGGCAGCAAGTCCAAATCAGCTGAGAGGAATGATTAGATAAATAGTAGCACACAGATTTGCTGCTGCTTCTTTAAAAAAATTTTTTTTTTTTTGCACACTGGTGGTACTCAGCGTTGTGGCTCTATGCTCAGAAATCACTCCTGGCAGGCTCAGGGGACCATATGGGATGCTGGGGATCAAACTCAGGTCAGCTGTATTCATGAAAACACCCACCCTGCTGAGCTATCACTCTGATCCCTGATACTGTTTCTTAAGTATGAACATTATCATAAAGTATAAAGTAATATGCATGATACTCTTTCAGTAACATTATTGTAAACCACAGTGTCAAAAAGAAAAAGAGAGAGAGAGAATGAGAGAGGAGAGAGAGAGAGAGAGAGAGAGAGAGAGAGAGAGAGAGAGAGAGAGAGAGAGAGAGAGAGATGTCATGGAGGCAGTATATTAGGGGAGGGCAGGAGGGAAATGGGGACATTGGTGGCAGAAAATGTGTACTGGTGAAGGGCTGATGTTGGACATTGCATGAATAAAACTTAATCATGAACAAATTTGTAACTGTGTATCTCATGGTGGTGATTCAATTAAATAATTTATTTTGTATTAAAAATAAAAACAGTAAAAAGAGCTTAACAACTGGAAAGATACAAAGATAGGACTAACTCAGGAAGGAATAAGAATAAAAATATTATTTGTTATCTATTGCTGTCTGAAAAATCACTCCATGACTCTATAGCTCAGGGCCACAAATGTGCTTTGTTTCACAGTTGCTGGCATGGTGAATCTGGAAGGCATGGAGCTACAGGAAGCTGCTCTGCAACTTTCACTTCTGCCTCCAAGGCCTTACCTGGCTGGGTTGCTGCCTCAACTC
>NC_064856.1:32874005-33001505 GCF_024139225.1 Suncus etruscus | reverse complement strand
TTCTTGAGAAATGAATGTTGATAAAGTAAAATCAACATCTACTTTTGGCTGACATCGAGGGCAACTGGGTTTAAAGACTTGCTCTCCTTAGTATCTGGTTCTCTCACAGGTATGCTTGGCCTTCAAGAGTTCACACCCCCTGCCACCTCTTTTCCCATTAAGCCAGATCTCACAACCCACCATCACTGGTGGTCCAGCCCCTGCCATGACTATATTTTATCTCAGTCTGGACTAAGCATGATCTTTATCCATAGGCCTGCTTATAGTCTCCCCTTTCACAATCCACTCAAGAGTACATGGTCCATCTTTTCACTGTTAATTCAAGGAATGTCATGTCCTGCCTCATACCCTCCACTGTAACCTGTTACTGTAGGAGGAATCAAAGTTCTCTCGTAGGTCCACTGGCTTGGCAAAACCTGACCTCTAGGAATCTCAACCCTCTTCTCTTCCTAGCTTCACCATGTTTCACTGCCTGGATGGGATGGCAAAAGCTAATAGAGGCCTCTGGGCATTGGATCTTACTGGTTCTTCTACCCGGGAACTCACCTCTATGCAGAAAATTTACTTCCTCATTTACCAGGCTCCAATATCACCACCTCTATTGACATGATTTCGGCCTCTTGACCCCTTATAAGTTCCCTATGGCAGTTCCTCATGCTCTATTGGGGATTTTCTTTGCTCTCTTCATTACAGTGTTGATCATCTGGAATTCTATTGCTCATGCCTGAGGCCTCTTTCCCAGCTTCCCCATTGGGCTATTAGCTCACTAAGGACAGGAATCACCTTAGCCTTCATGACTACAGCCCTAATACTTAGTAGGCTGATACTAGGTGTTTTACCTCTGTGTTTTGGGTAAACAAATGAACACAGAGCCCCTGGGAACCAGCCATTTATCTCTTCCTCTCTCTAAAAGCAGAAACAAATCAGATTCATTATCAAAGATAGAATAAATATGTTGACATGTGTTATTCCATATAATGTGCGTCTCACTTGGTAGAAACCAATCCACAGAGAAGCAGTGCTTCTCTGGTAAGGTGAAGTTCCACCATACAGAACACTCCTTTTAAAAATACCAACTGGGGGTGGGGTGGGTAGAGGGGGTGGAGCAGTCTCGCTCAATAGAACTTTAGTGAAATGAGTCCATAGAGAATTCTAGAAAACTGCAAAAGAAAGTAATTCTTTTCAAATCCACCAGAGACATTGATAAAAGGTAGAATTCTTAAACACAATCAGAATATTTTACACCCACAAGGATCTAAGCTCATCTCTCCCCCTCCAATGACTGCATTGTGAACGTAAATTGAGAAATTAATGTCTTTGCTCTGAGAGGGTGGGATTCTAGCTGTACTGAAAATTGAGTAATGGCAAAATTAGGGTGGGGGGCTAGTTTAAAAGGACCCACAGGAGAAGCAGGAAAGAAGGAAAATGGGGGTGGCTAGATGGCATGAACAGACAGCAGCATTCAGCTCAGTGTTATAAAAATCTCTGGGAGGCTCAATCTCTAGGTAGAAAAGTACTGGAAGATAGCAATCTCTCTCTCTCTCTCTCTCTCTCTCTCTCTCTCTCTCTCTCTCTCTCATTCACTCAGCACCTGTATGGTTGCACACAGGAATGGACTGTGCCTGCTCATTCAACTTGCCTCCTAGACACTTCAGAAATTCTTTCTGGGCTGCATGGACCAGCCCAAGGCAAAGTCAAAATCATGGGAAATCACTAGGTTATACTTTGACTTTTGGTCTAGAAACTATGTCCCCTTTATCAAAGATAGAATAAAATACCTTGAGGTAAAAACATCAAGAGCTTGTTGGTGTTCCTTTGTGGGGGAAAGGAGGAAGCTAGTCAGGTCTTGCTCCTTCCAGAAAAGGCTAGGAGGTTCCAAAAAGAGGAGGTACAGGATATGTATGGTTTATATAAATGGGGACACATGGATAAGAAGACAGGGTTCAAGCAAGGTTGAGGGTTGAGAAGCAAAAGTATAAATGCCCATGTGAGCTCTCAGGTTGAACCCTTCCTTGCAGACACTGTATGATTTTACATAGAGAAGTATTAGAAGATGCTTTCAGTTTTTAGTTTTGTATCAACTAGGTTGGATGAGTTTGTTGTAGGTCAGAGTGTGTGTGTGTGTGTGTGTGTGTGTGTGTGTGTGTATGAGAGAGAGATAGACAGAGACAGAGACAGAGAGAGTATGTGTGTGTGTGTGAGAAATATGGCTCAGAACTTAGAACAAGAACAGCAGTAATGAGCGAGAAGGCAAGGTTGTGGCCAATCTAAGAGAACAGAGGGAGAACTGAGCTACATAGGTTACTGTCCCCCACCTCCATCACTCCAGAAAATAGGGGGTTTTCTTTTTACCATATAGAGAAGCCAGCCTTGGAGTCTCAACAACTTCTATTATCTAAAAAATCAAGTTACATCAATCTGGAAAGTTCTAGAAACATTCCATAATGCCAGGTGGGCTCATGTCCTAGATTTAATATTTTCATTCTTATAATTGTTCTTTGTATCTTCATTAATCTAAGGATGAGTTCTGGATTGATCTTTTGGGCTCAAGGTTGCATCTCATGGGCCTTCTTGTTTGCACTGCTGATCCCTCAGCAAGTTAAAGTAGAACATTCCTGAAAATTTTGGCTTGGGGTAGTCCTCTGCAGTATTTTTAGAAGGCAGCAGTGAGCCAGGCCTTGCTTAGTTGGAGTGCAAGGAGATATTGCTGATTCAGATTTCTCCTGACTGTGGAGGAATCCTTCCCAGGGGCTTCTGGGATCCAGAAACCTTCACAATCCTTTCCATTCTCATTTTTCTCAAAGAATACACTAACTTTGGGTCCTTAAACTCCCCTTGAGATACTTTAAAGGAGCTGGGTGGGCAGGAAGACTTGAGGGACATATAATCTGTGACCCTTCCAAAGTTACAAACTGCCAAGAGACAGTCAATCCTCACCAGGTTCTGACATAGCTTTCTCCTATGCTCCCTCTCTTCTCTATCCTTCACTTCAGACCATGGCCATGTCCTCTGTCTCCTGGTTACTGATTGCCCTTTGATTGAACTCTCTCCCCCCACCTGGAGTCATAGGTGTGGTGTTTTCTGCTTGGTCACCAGCTCATATGATAATATGTCACTTCATTAATTATTGAAGGGCCATCTTGAGTGAGACCGGAAGGGACCATTCCAAATCAGAGCCACAGGGAGCTGGCTTCCTTGGGTAAGTATTCAGTCAATATTTGCTTAAAAAAGAGATTAACCTTTATTTAGTCACTGACAACTGAAGGGGGGGGGGAGAATCAATACCTGTTCAAATAATGGTCTTAAAAGGAACAAAAGTCTAACACATATTAACTATTATTTTTAAACATGCCCTGGGAGAAAAAAAACTGCAGGGAATTTTGGGTATAGAAGGCAGACATTCTACTTTACAGAAGCTAAGGATTTGAGGCCCTAACTTTCAAGGAGGTATGGGGAGCCAATTGCAAGCTGAGAATGGTAATGGCAAATCTATATGCAGGGTATATGGTTGGATCTGTGGGGTATGATTTAGAGAACTGGCTGCTCATAAGATTGGGGGTATGGCAGGGGTGTAGATAAGTTGGTTACATTTCCCCTATTCATTTAACAGATGAAAAATGGACATTTAATACTGCTGAATGATTGGTCAAAGCATGAGATTACATACCAGGTCTCAAAACTAGCATCTAAGTCTATGTCTAGAGCTTGTTAGCATAAGAGTTGGCCCCATGGACTACAATTCTGAGTATAGCCACATGAGGCCTTCAGGTTTTCAACTCTTACAACCTGGGGAACAGGCCTATGGAAGACTGCTGAGAAACAAAGGAACACAAGGAGAAGGCATGGGGATCTTTTAGAGGCCCTGCAAGAGTGATGGAAAACCAATAATTACTGGTAAACTACCACTTTGATCTCCAAGCTCAGGAACTATACTTGTAGACTTATTTTAATTGACAAGCTCTAGAATTTTCTTTCTCTAAGCAACAACAGATCACTGCTCCCAGTAAATACCTGAGGGCCCTTTTCTAAGACATCTGCAACTGGAGCACAGAAAACAAAATGACGAAGACATAGCTATTTGACCTATGGTGGCAACTAAAACAACACTCTAGTTTCAACATTTATGTGACATTGACCCTTCTTGCCTGGTTCTCCCTCTCACCTTCCATTCATTCTGGTTTAAGTAGCTGAAAATCACTCTCATGTGTAATTTTTAAGAACTCTAACAATCCAACTACTCACATGCATAATAACTTTGATCAATATTAAACTTATAAAAGAGCTAGAAAAGTCCAGGCAGTGAAAATATGCAGAGTCCACTATTCCTAATGTACAATTAATCTGAAAAGCCTGAATGTTCTATAAACCTGATTTCTCTTTTCATTTTTCTTTAACAAGAAAATCAGACTTGAACTTATTTGAACCATTTAAAAATGTTTTTAAGCATTAGGAATATTAATCTTCCATGGCAGAAATATTTGTGTTTGTACATAGAGAATGCTAATGTCAACCTTGCTGGAAATGTTAGTGACTGGGTAGTTTATATGCCAAGTTCTTTTTTCTGAAATGTAAAAAATTAAGAATTTCCAGTGACATTTGTTCCAAAGAGTTAGATGAGTAGATGCATTTAAAGAAAGACACTAGTTTATCCAGCTATGGAATGTTCTAGTCAAAAGTTAAATATTTCTCTGCAGTTTTTGTTATGCCATTAGTCAAGGTTTGATGATACACATTTTTTATTTAGTTATTTCTTGATTCATTTGAGTGACCACATGCCAGTGTGATTGACTCTTTCACTGAATAGGGTGGGCTTTTCACATGCCCAGCTCCTAATTTTATTCCTTTGACTCTAACTACAGAGGGAGCGAAATAATGACAGAAACAGCACACCCCATGCTCTCTCTGTTTTAATAGGAATGTGCTGTCAAGAGAGAGTGATATAAGGGGGTCTTAAATAAATGGATGCTCACACAATGTGTTGAGAATGGGAAAGGTAACATTTAATAAGCATGTTAGGGTAATTAGTTAAGTCACTTGTCAATTAACTAGATTACCTAATAGCTAATTTGTCTCTCTAAGCAGCAGGCTTTGTGAAAAAGCAGTCAAGGAAAACTTCTTTTGAAAGGATAGCCTTTCTATACCAGTCTACAATAGTGGTCCAATTTTAGTGGGTCTGCAGGCTCAGGACTTCTGTGTGAAGAGAAAATCTTTTTCCTATTTGTTTTTGAAAGAGGTCTTCTCTTCTCTCTTTTATGTTAGTTCTCCCTCCTCCCTCCCTCCCCCTCCCTCCCCCCTCCCTCCCTCCCTCCCTCCCTCCCCCCTCCCTCCCTCCCTCCCTCCCTCCCATACCCAGCAGATCATCCATACAATGGTATGGGTCAACTACTCATTATGATTTGAGCAATGAGAGGTGGGAGCAGGGAACTTTCTATGATGGACTATTGCAGAGAGTATATCCACTCTGATGTCCGGAGTTCCAGTGAGTAGTGGATTTAATATCAGAAGCAGAGGGCTGGAAGCAGAAGTTTGATTAGCAAGACTTTTCAGTGGAGGAGCCACCGGTGGTATCCATCTGACCTAGTGATTTACAGGGATCCCTTGCTTCTGTTAAAATAGGCTCATTTCTAAGCCTCAGATATCCTACAGGTCATGCACAATGTAGGGTGTTCATCTATGCCCTCAATCATCTGGGTTGGGCAAAAGCTATCTGGAAGGGGCTTTCTGTTTAGTTCTGGCACTATGTGCCATGAGGAAGTAGCAGCCTCCAATGCTAACCATTCATGCTTCCAGATCAAAAAATGGATATGCCCCTGGCAGCAAGTTCTTCTCTCTCTTTCTCTTTCTCCTTTTCTCGAGCCCATGGTTGACAGTAAGTGCAATCACATCACATACAGCTTTCTTTGAAAAGCCCCCTTTTTAATGATCTGGCAGCCAGTAGATACTGAGGCTTCCAGAAAAAATTCCAATCCCTCTTCCCACTGCTTCCGCCAGCCCCAGTGATAAATGACACCTCTCATTCTGTCACAGACAAGGAGCACAGACGGCGGACGGTTTTGATGTATAGCTCCTCAGAAGAGGAAATCAACTTTTTTTTAAATCCTAAAAGAGCTGACCAGGACATTGTCAGGGTCTTGCTCCAAAGGCCTCATTGGAGAGCCAGGCTGGAAAAGTTTTTACTTGGGAGTGGAAGGAAAGTTTGTCTGTAGAATGTAGAAACATAAACTCTGTCTCAGAATATAAAGACATGTTGATGTCTCTCCCCCACTACCACACCATTGCCCAAGTGTGGGCCACGGTGTTGTTTTTTTTTTGAGTTTTGAGTTTTGAATATTAGCTCATCTATTTTAGAGATCTGTGGAGGAAAAGGTGGGGCCTGGCTTGGGGAGAATTCTATTGTTTTCCCAGAGCCTCAGAAAAAGAATGTGTCAAAATTTGTTTGTGAAGCTTAACTGACCCCATTTTAGACTGCCCCCAATCAAAAGCAATAAAATTCCCAGTCCTCTTCCAAGGTACCTGGCAGTACCAAATTATTCCCAGAAGATGAGCCATCTTACCTTCTGCTGGTGAGGGCAATCTTCATGAAGAGCAGGAGGGGGACATCTTAATTTTTATTTTTTCCTATTTGGAATTACCTTTCCTCCACTACTCCATCCCACCACCTCTTCAATCCACACATAATAAATTTATCCCCTTTGGATTTTCTCTTCAATTGAAAACCTCTGCAGCACCAATCACTAGGGACCCTGATTTCAGTGCAAGCCCAGATCCATATTGAAATTGAATCTGTGTGTCTAATGGGTGATAGCACATCTTTCCAAGACCTCAAATGGGAAGCGAAGAGAAGACAGTTGGGTTTCTTCTCCATAGCATTTCTCCACTTCCACAGTAGCATTTGGACTGGCTCTTTCTCATTGTGCCTCCTGGGCACTGAGGAGGGAGTGCTTCTAGGGCTTTACCATGTGAATATTATCAGTACCTCAGCCTCTCCTGGGACACAAAACTATCCCAAGCTGAGAGCCACAGCTCTAGAAGTCAGAAATCTAACCTCCTCTCTCACCCACGTAAAACTAGAATCCAGGGGATTTGTGGAGAAGGACTGAAGTTGATAAGAAATTAAATGCTAAATATTATGGGAACAAAACTATGAGCTTTATGAATTTAAGGATTTTTCCAAAGGTGACTCATAAATTTACCAACTTTAAGGTCAAAGAGATTGTAGTGGATAGGGTATTTTCCTTGTATGGGGCAACCTGGGTTTTATCCCTGACACTCCAAAGCACCAGAAGTAAATCCTGAGCACAGAGCCAGGAATAAGCCCTGAGCACCACTGGGGGTGGCCCTAAAACAAAAAAACTGTCTTGGGGCCAAACCAAAATAAAATCAAAATCAAAACAGAAAAATTTTAAACTAATAGGCAATTAGCAGTCAGCAACCAACCTCTCTTTCCAGTGATAACAAGTCATGATATTATCAAAATTTCTATGGTTAAGCTGTTATTCATTCAACAGCATTATAAAATCTTTATGAGCACTCCTGATTCAATGTTGAATTTTAGAAGGTATGAATAAGACTGAGGGTAAAGGGGATGATTTTGTTTTAGTAGCAGAACCAAAGGGTTAAATTACAAATCTAAAGTTTCATAGACTAAATTTATACCAGAGATAGTAAAAGTATTCTTAGATTGATCCCAGTTTAATGGGAACAAAAAGAGAGCTGAGCCCCATTCCAAGCGAATATAAATAATATCTAATTATTAGTTAATACCCATCAATTGTTATCAAGAGACAGTAAAATTAATTTGGAAGAAATAGACAGATGTAGCCATGCATAAAGTCAGTAATGGGAATCACAAAAAAAAGACAACTATATACATTACATGTGTATATATATATATATATAATGAAACCATGCATTTATTATCTGTCCATATTTTATATACATGTTGCATATTACATGCTGTAAGCTAAACTGTGATCTAGAAGTATTAAAGTTCTAAAAATCATGCTAGTAAAAATCAACCTTTGGCCAAATCTGGAAGAAGAGTTGCAAAGGAATTAAGAATTAGAAGCCATTAGGAAATGTTAGCACTTCCATGGAAAATAACCCCACAAATGCCTTTGAAAGGCAGCTGAGTCTGCAGAAAGACAAGGTCAGGGTTAAGGGTGTCTGTTCCTGTGATCAATATGGGCATGGAAAATCCCTCCCAAGTTCCTTTGCAAGGGAAGCGAAGCCTCTGCTCCCCACTTCTGCCAACTAGCTGATGGCATTTGTTTTCATCAGACTGGACCCTAGCTTGGTCCACTACAGACAGACCCTCCTTTGTTTGCTCCACACTGCCTGACCAGCCTATCCACAAGGCCCCTAATAGAATTTTATGCTGTGATAGGACTTCTCTGTCTCATCCTCACCTCCTGGTCTTGCATCATGTGGAGGGCAATTACACATTTATTTATTACACATCCCCAAATATAAAACCGGGAAAACTATACCAAAGACAGCAGCTTTTCAATCATCCATCAAGATACCCTGTTTCGAAAGACAATCCCTGCACCACATCCTGAAGGTCATTATTCACTCTCGAAAGCTCATTTCAAAGGCCTCCTTCATCTCTCCATATTGTTAGATAGTGTGTGCACCAAAGTGCTGCTCGGGGAGCTCAATAATTCCACATTCGCTCTCTCAGAGCATGATGAGTGGGTAGTGTGGGCACCAATTTAGGCTGTGTCTACACAATGCCCAAACAGCCCATGGAGAAATGAAATCGTCCATCACACAACTGACAGATCGAGCTGTGCGGTGGCACACTTGTGTGGATTCTTTTCCGCTTCAATGGCTCACCTCTATCTCGTGTGTCCACTATAGAAATGGATGTGCTTAACATGATAGATATGACATGAACTTTGCAGAAACATGGAAATCATCACCAGAAGTTCTCTGACCTTATGACCAAGACTCCTATCACCACTCACCAGGTAGGATCTGCCTCCTTCAGATTCTGACCATCTGGATCTTCTCTTTCCTGAAGCTTCCAGGTCTTTCCCAGGACATGTTTACTTTTTCAGAAAGTCTGCTTTGTCACAATTTTTATTGACACCAAACAGTGCTTCAAGGTCTGACACTGACTTCATTTAATTATTGCAACAGAGCAGATGGGATGGTGCCCACCATTGTCACGGGACTTGGGGTATGTTCTGTCCTGATTTCCTAGGAGGCAGGCTGCTTGTTCCCACTGAGAATTCCTGTGGAGGACATTTGTGTTTCTTGGTTGGAAGGCAATGGCCTAACTTGGTAAGCAAGCTTAGCTCATATCTGGGACAGGCTGGAAAAGTTGGTAAGGAAGATGTTAGGAAAAAGCTTTCTAGAAAGCAAGTAGAGATGGGCAGGGCAACTCTTTGCTGATTCCAGCATGATAAAGCTAGCTGTTTACATGGGCACCTTGGTGGACAACCCTGCTTTTCTCTGTCTTAGCTCTCCTGCTCCATGCATGATTGCTATGTTGAGTCATCAAGTTAAGGGCCAATGAGGCCTAAGAAGACTATTTCTCGGGGTCTTGGATAGAGAGAGTGAGCCATGATGGTATGCTAGCTTTTGTAGGCCTGGCACAGGGGATCAGAGAGGGAAGTGTAATTAAAGGAAAGTGGACCCTCAAAAGAAAGACAAACAGTGGTTCTGTCCTGTAGGCCAAGTCTTTAGGGCAGCTTCCTTGTACTGTATGCAACCTACTTTTTCATCTTATTGCTATTTGCAGCTCAAGTCCAGGGGTTCCACCCCAGGCTGTCGGCGAAGTGACGCCTGGGTGCTGGGCTTCAGGCCATTCTCCTTGCTGCTAACAGAGGTGCTTTGGCTTACTCACTCTCTCTTACCAGAAGAAACACTTACCACAACAACACATTAATCTGCCCAATGAATAAGTGCAAATTCCAGAGATCTTAATGGTAGAAATGATAAGGAGTCTTAGATACTTCACCAGGGAAAGCTCTGTGAGGCGTGGAACAAGAAACCCTCTGCACTCAGTCCCAGGTGCCCCTTGGCCACCGCACCTGTATTACAGCCCTGACATTGAGTTCTAAACAGTTAAATATGAAACTGTCAACAAGACCCTGTCTTAATAACCAAACTTGAGGCCTTTTATCCCAGAAGATTTATGAAGTAATTTTAAAGAGATCCAAGCAAACATCTGTCAATAAATTGAATGCTGGCTACAGGATTTACAAGCAAGACAAGAATTTCTCATTAAGTGCACATTAACACGGTGGGGATCATAAATAGAAGGAGCCCAGGATGCGGCTCCTCTCTGGCTGTCATTAAAACACTATCTAAGAACTAATGAGGAAGTGATGGAAGGGTATTAATGACACTGCGGGCTCCATAGGTCTGGCCCGCCCAGTTCTTGGGTCCATCTTGCTGCCTCTAAGGGAACTTTAGGTCCCCACTGTCCAGCAAAGGGCTGCAGAGGACCATGTGCTTCTGTCCCTGTGGAATTTTGCTCCCAGAGTCTCAACAGAAGGCAAATGCTGCCAGATTATCTGCTTGGTGCTGGGCCCTACACTTAGTAAGTCCCACAGTGCAAGGAGGAACCTCTTGAAATGGTTCTTGATCTGAGAAAGTTCTTTGATTGGTAGAGTTTTCCTTGCTCATATGAGGTAGAAGGGACCAAAGAAGGAGTTTAGGAAAGGATCAGGTTCTAGGCTCTCTCCTCCATTTCCTGGAATGATCCTGCAGCATGAGAAATCCAGGGGAGCTGGATTCTAGTGGACATATCTCTAGAAACTGGTATAGATCACTGAGAAGCTAGTTAGGTTATCTGGTGAGATAGGTCTGGTTGGGGGCCTGGCAAACCTGGGGACTAAAGCTGGGTGATCAGAATGAGTACTTAAACCAGGAAGCCCCTTGTTCTGTAAGTCAGGGTCAGACCTCTCTTAATCTCTGGGGTTTTCTGACTCTCTCCCAGACTACAACAGAGTTAGGCTATGTTACCATATGGTGATGTATCTTTATGTGTATATCTTTTTTTGGTTCTTCTCTCTCTGCTTTTCTTGATACATTTTTCATGAAGGTAAGAGTTATTTTTATCTTGTTGAATACTATGCCCCTAGAATCTAGAATGATACCTGGTACAGAATTGCTAAATGACTGAATGAATAAATGACTAAAAATGCACCTTACGATGCAGCTAAGTTAAAAATGGCAAAAAAAAAGTCTACAAAAGAGAATAACAGAGGATTGAACACTGAAGACCACTCTTAAAAGTTCCCAGTGATGCCAAGAGCCAATAATGCACATTTGAAAGTGGTTTCTAGGAAAATATCAGACCAAGACTTGAACTTAAACCATTAAAGAAACCTAAAGAAAAGAGGATGGACTTAAACCATTAAAGGAACCATTTAATAAAAGAGTATCAAGTTCAGTGTATAACCCTGGCCATTCTAGGACCACAGTCAGGATGATACATGATTGTAACAGGAATAGTTGCATGGAAGACTTGCCATAAGCTAGTCTCTTCACTAAGAGTGTTACCTGTCTCTACTGCAGATAGCACAATAAATGCATAATAGCATCCTTGCCTTGTATAAAAAGCTGAAAGAAAAATGTTGGCCAGGTGCACAACACAAGATTGAATTGAGTTGTGTGAATGATGGGAATTTGGGGAATGAAAGAAAAAGCTTAAGGCTGGCAAGTGATACCAGGGGAAGGGAGGGCAGACAGCATGTAAACACATCCCTGTGAGGGACACCCCCGGATCTTCTGATACCTGTATAGTATCTATCTGCAATGAGAACTGAGATGGGCCCCACAGATGGAATACATGACTGTTTATTCAAGGAACTCTATGGACCTTCTGAGTGTAGTGCCTTGAGCGTTTCCTGCAGGGAATAGAAATAGTCTCTGTCCTAAGAAAGTCAGGCTCAAGAGAACTGGGGAGCAAGTAGCCATTGTTTGTCTTGGGAAAGTTTCCAAAAGGCCTTAAGACTGCCGTGTCCACATGACAATGGGAGGATGTTACAACATCATTTAACATATTGACGCCTGAGCCACAATTGGTTTTAATTAGGCCACATTCAAGTGTGAGCCACTGATGGTGTCAACATGTTAATGATGAGAACACAGGCACTGCTGAGTCACTTAAGAAACAGAACAAAACACAGAGGCATACACACAAAAAAAACAGAACAGAGTGACTTTATGAAATTCACCTATCAGGATGGTACCTCACAATCACTTTCTTAGGGCAGAGTTGTTGTATATGACATCTCCTATGGAGGAAAGTCCCTGTCTTCATTCACTGGGTTCTTTCTTTCTCATTTTTCTTAGCATATAGTTGAGACCCTTTCTCTTCAGTGTATATACCACAGGCCACTGGTATATGGGATAGCCCAAAGTGGGGCAAATTAATTCTGGAATTAGAAAATGATTCCTACTCAAATTGCAAGAATATCAAGTGTGAAAAGTTATATAGTAGGTACCCAGATACCACTAGGGAATTGAGAGAGATGTTGACAGAGACTGGCAGAGGAGCACTGGGTTTTGAAGGAAGTATAGATATCCCATGAAGAGAACATTTCCAGCCAATAGAAACCAGATTTTGAGGAGTGGAAGGAAGTTCAATAAAAAGAGAAATTCTACTATGTATGAGGAAACAACAAAGTCTTTGGTATGCAGGAAATAGAAGAGTTGGATTTCTGTTAGAAGTCTGTAATGGAATGGGGAGAGGCAGGTAGTAAGGCTCTCATTGGCTGTTTTTTGGGGAACCAATACAGAAGTATCTTTGTTTTGGGGTCACAACCTGGTAGCTCAGTGCTTACTTTGGGCTCTACACTCAAAGATCACTCCTGAAGAGGCTTCTGAGGAGATGATATGTAGTGCTGAGGATTGAAGCTGGGTCAGCTGCATGAAAGAAAAATGTTGTGCTATTGCTCAGGCCTTGGAAGTACCTTTAATGATAGGCTAAGCCATTTAAATTTTGTATCTCTGTAGTGTTTCATAACTCCAGTTACTGAAAATAACACCTTAACATTTTTGCCATAGATAGCCATGGATGTGGAGACTTGCCTCTTAAGCAGCCCACTTAAAATGATTTGAATTATTTCAAAGGAGTTTATAAGTCAACATCATGAATTTGAAAATTGGATCAACATAAATAAGATATAACTCCAAATATAAATATAGAACTATTCCATGAAATGTTTTCATTTGGTATATTTCCCTGAAATCTGTGCATAGTCTGCATTGCTGAGAACTCTGGGATCTAGAAGTAGGTCAAGAAACATTGATAAGATCAGTGTTGGTGTTCTGCTAAGATACTTCTGTGGCCAATTAGGAGAGTGGGTTAGGGAGGCAGAAGGCGAAAAGAGATGGCAAGGAGGTGACAATACTAATGCACAGGAAAGGTGACTGGGGTCTGATGAGCAGTGGCGGGTGGAGGGGGGGCAGAGGAGGACCCATTTGAGAGCCATTTCCGAGGCAGACCAAACAAGATTTAGTGGTAGATTAGATGGGGGAGAGTGGGATGATAGCAGTTGTGATGGGCTAATGGAGGCCAGTCTCTGACAGTCTTTTACAAAGTGATTCCATTTCACTCAGAGTCTCTTGCAGAAGCCAGCAGCTTTGAGCCCTTCAATGCATAAAACACAGTTATGTAAGCTCAAGGAGCTGAATTCTCCGTGACAAAGCCAGCCAGATCCTTCCAGGGAAAAACTATTTACTCCACACACACAGTGTTTAGGATTGAAAAAAAAAAAAAAAAAGGCAAGGCACGTCAAGTAAGTAGGCTATGTACACGTCTGCCTGACCAGCTGGAGCTGCTCTGTGGTGAATGGAAGGAAACTTTTCACTGGCAGTTCTCTGTATACTTTGGAAAGCAAATTATTTGATTTTTTTCAACTACAAAGGTGTTATTATCAGTGATAAAGGCAAATGGATAATCACCAGATTACTGCAACTATAGTGGCAGATGGATATTGCTCATGGTTTCACTTCACATGCCTAAAATTTTTAGACCCGTCAATCCTGGTGCCTCATACATGGTGGCATGGGGTGGGCAGAGGAGGGAGAAGTGGTCCCTCTTCCTAACCCATGAGGAGTCTTGACTCTAGTTATTAATTTCACCAGATAAGCCATAATCTCTTTTCTTCACTTCTGTCCATAAAATTCAAATAGATTCAATGAACAACCAAAATGTGTGTGTGTGTGTGTGTGTGTGTGTGTGTGTGTGTGTGTGTGTGTGTGTGTGTGTGGTGGCATGGTGTGGGATCTTAGGAGTTATTTTAATCCAAGTAAAAAAAATGGAGGGGTAATAATTCAAATCTCTTTGCCTTACCCTTTTTTCTTCCATGTAATTGGATTTTCCCCCTAAATAATGGTGTAACACGATGCCTTTCTTTGGATAAAGCAATTTGCATCACTTAAAGAAATAAAAGGAAACTATAATATCAAGTTTATCTAAAATACTAAGTAAACAGGCTTGAAACTTTAAAAGCTATTTGGAAAGTTCCAGTGTTGGGGAGAACAGAGGTTCCTACTCCTCAACTATGCAATGAGGGTGAGTTTTCACTGCTTGAGGGTTTCAGAGAGAGTGAAAGAATTCTGAGGCATGCCCACCTCAGTGTCAGGGATAAAGAAAGCCTTATAAATGAGTGAAGGAATAATTTTTATTGCTCCTAGAAGTTCATATGCCATGTTAGGTTCAACTGGCTTTAAATTTCCCTAAGGGGTGGCTCTCTGGTCTTTTATTCTCTCCTTTCCCCAATATTTTATCACCCCAAATTTACCTGGCATAAAGAGAGGTCCATGAAGGGATGCGTGCTGGCAAGGGACATTAGTCCCAAGACAAAACTAGAGTTGAGGAGGTCATTTAGAATGAGGAAGGATGTCTACAACCATACCACCCTGAACGTGCCCAATCTCATCTGATCTTGGAAGCTAAGCAGGGTCGGGCCTGGTTAATACTTGGATGGGAGAATGAGGAAGGATGCCATTTTCCCATGTATTGGGACCTATTTGCCTTTTGGAAGTGTCTTCATTGCCACGGCAACATGACGATTCTAGACAAGGGTTACAATTCCTAGAATTGCACATCCCCAGAAGAAGTCAGTTTTACTAACTGATCATTTAAGAAGTAAAATGAGGGCCTGGTGTGTAGGGCATTTGTCTTGCACACAGCTCTGCCCAGGACGGACCTGGGTTCTATCTCCGGCATCCCATATGATCCCCCAAGCCAGGAGCAATTTTGAGTGCATAGCCAGGAGTAACTCCTGACCATCACCGGGTGTGGCCCAAAAAACAAAAACAAAAAGTAAAATGAAAGAGCATCGGAACACACATGCAAACTCTTCAATTTTGGAAGATGCAGGATATTCCACAGAAGCAAAGACACCAGTAGTATCCCAAGTCCTAGCTGCATGTGTGAATGTAAATAGCTCATAAATACAAGTTCGAGGAGTCCAACAGCTTTCCTGAGTGAAACTTAAATTGGATGATGGGATGGCATGAATGTGCGGAAGTGTGGTGAGTTGGGAGTAGGACCGAGAACTGAATTGTCAGGCAGAGAATGAAGATAGGCTTGACAACCGAGATACAGAAGCAGTCCTTGCAATATGACCCGGCTTGTGCTAACATGCACACATATAATGCCTAGCTATGTGGATACAGAGCTTACCATGACACAGCATTCACTGAAAAGGCCAGTTTGGGATATGGGACTCTGGTGAAAATGACTTTCACTCAGAAGACACAACCAGGCATATGAGAAATGGGGAGATAGGGAAATCCCTGAGTTTTCTTTGGAGTTGCCTAGCAAAATCCAAAAGGACTTCCCTTTGTATATAGGGAGACATACATGTGGCAAATCCCCACATGGTCTTTATGGAGATTTGTTGTGCTCAAGGTAGGATAAAGTTCTGTTTTGCCAGTAAAAAAAGGTAGATATTTTTTGGTACAAGACCTTCCTCATTTCACATCTCACTGTGGCTTGCAAACCTTGAGTGGTGTAATCACCCAAATGCTCCTTAGGGACTTTTTCTAAGGAAATTGTATCACTGGGGGCTGGGGTGAGTAGAACATGGAGCTCACTGGCAACCCTGGTTTAATGGCCAAGCCATTCCATTTTAGAGGCAAGAAAACTGAGGCTCATAGGACAGTACCACTGCCTTTCTATGCAAGGGGCAGCATTTACTTTTTCAAAGCATATGAAAGGACATCAGTCTCCAGGACTTGCCCATGAACATACCCTCTCTCCCTCCCTCCCTCCCTCCCTCCCTCCCTCCCTCCCTCCCTCCCTCCCTCCCTCCTCCCTCCCCCCTCCCTCCCTCCCTCCCTCCCTCCCTCCCTCCCTCCCTCCCTCCCTCCCTCCCTCCCTCCCTTCCTTCCCCCTCCCTCCCTCCTCCTCCCTCCTCCTCCTTCCTTCCTTCCTTCCTTCCTCCTTCCTTCCTTCCTTCCTCCTTCCTTCCTTCCTTCCTTCCTTCCTTCCTTCCTTCCTTCCTTCCTTCCTTCCTTTCTTCCATGCCAACATTTTTATAAGAGATCCTCCAAGGACAGAGCATTCACATCTATCTGTTCTATGGTTCATGGTTAGGGACAGCTGACCTTTGGGTTCTGTGTGTGCCTTGCAGTCAGTGTTGAGAATGCTGATAAGGATGTGCAGAGAACTCAGTATTACTGGCTTAGATCCACACAACAACAAAGCCAGGGAAAGTCTTCTCAATACTATATTTGGCAATGAGAAAGGATTATGAGATGGGCAAGAGATTTAGATGTTTTGATATTGGCGTTTCCGCCAAAATTGAATCTACACAGACCTATGTAGAGATAGAAACTGTGAAAATGCATATTACAAAGATTATTAAGATTACAATGTTTGGAGAGGATTCCTCCACTTAAGGATTTAAACAATTAAAATGGGATAGAGAAATGAACAAAAATGTTCTGCCTTGGGAGAGGGAGTCCAGGTATTTCAGATATGAATATGACCAATCTTGTCTTAAAACTCGTTGGTGGCACCCACCTTTAAAGAGGAAACCCTTTCTCAGGTTCCATCATGCAATACCAAGGGAGAATTCTGCCACCAACAGGAAGGTCTGAGAATACAAGAACCATTGCCACAAAAGTCTGATGGATGGATCCATTCTCAAAAAAGAGGCAGAGACTTGTGGCCAGGGAGCACCAGCTGTTTAAATTAACATCAGGATGTGCAAGTCTTTCTTCAGTGTTTCTCTCCCTTTTATTTTCGAATACCTCAACCTAGTTTGTTCCCTCTCTTAATATGTGACACAGGCCTGGAGTGATAGAACAGCAGGTAGGGTGCATGCCTTATATGTGGTCACACCAGATTTGATCCCTAATATCCCATAAGGTCCCCCTGTACCACCATGAGTAATTCCTTAGAGCAGAGCCCAAAGTAACCCCCAAACACTGTTGGGTGTTAACCCAACTCAAAGTGTGTGTGTGTGTGTGTGTGTGTGTGTGTGTCTGGCACACTCCACTAGTGCACACTTCTGCTCCAGACACCTAGAAAGGATCCCCCACCCTGTATGTTTGTTGCAGGGTCACTCAAGTACAAATGGTTGAACAGTAACAGATTAAAATGCAACTCCAATTACTGTCTCCGGATGTCACAATGTGCTGATGTCATCATACAGATGACTTGGGAAAAGAAAAATTGGATCTGGGGCCTTTTTTCTTTTCTTTTCTTTTCTTTTCTAAAATTCAGATGCCTAACAAGACTTCTTAAAAACATACCGCAGACTGGGAGTCAGATTGGAGTGAGAAAATACCAACTATGCAGAAGGGGTGTTGAGTGATTCCTGCCTCTTAATACTCAGAGCAGGGAAGCCAACTCTAATGAGGGGAAGGATTTGATGGGAGTCTCATCAGAGAACCCGGATGCTCAGTTTTTAACTTATTTTTGAAAAGCAGGTATTTTTTGCAAACAAGTATTAGAGAATGGCCTCCAGCTAAATTGCAGGGAGTCCCAGAAGAGCAAAGCCTCAGAGGAGAGAATCAGTGAAGAAGAAAATGAAGATGACAGGGCTGTTGCTTCTTAATAAACATGATCACATTTCCAGCATGCATTATTTATTACTTTTCTTTCACTGATTTATTGTCCTAAAACATGTAATCTGATATGGAAGGAACACACACATGCTTACACAGATGTCCTGGTGACTGTGGGGGGTTCTGCCAACCCCCACCCTCCAAAAAAACAGGAACAAAAACACATCCCAATCCCAGTCATGCAAGAGATCTCTGTCTGTTTGATGTGACCCACTATAAACGACTTCATCTGGTCTGTCCTTTCTTCTCCCTCTGCTCCTTGTTTTCCTGGCTCTTTGCAAAATGCGTAAATAGAATGAGATCATTATCGTGGAAAGTGACATTAGTCACTGCTTAGGAAGCATCATTTATGTGTCAGGGACTTACAATAAGATATTGCCAAGTCTGCAGAAGAAAAGGCCAGGTCCTCTCATTTTGCAGGCACAGAAATGAGGGCTCTGAGAGTTAAAACCTGATTTGAAATCACACAGTTAGCTAGGAGTGGCTGATTGTGGTTAGTGCTGGTATTATCTGGTGGGTCATGGTTCTGAAGGCTTTGAAGGATAAAGACCTGGTCTCAGTTTAAGATAGTCACCTCCCTGAGTACAGGATGAAAACTTGCTTATTCAGAGAGCCGAAATGGAGTTTATCTCCACTACCATGCTGCTCTTTCATATATAAATTCAATATGTGAATTATATTTAACAAAATATTTACCAATATCAACATTCTTCTAACTTAGAGAAGAAAACAGAGATGTAACCAATGACTCTTAACTCCACCTGACCCCATCATTCTGACTTTTTCCTTTTCAGCTTTATCAAGATAATGCTTATATAATATGTTGATTCAAGAGCTTTCGTGGATTTAGATACTCAGCATCCAAATGGAAGAAATAAATTTTCGTAGCCAACTTGTGAAAAGACTGGGTCAGCATAAACTAAAATGTTTGTTTGTTTCTTTTTTGTTTTGCAACCATTCTCTCTCTCTCTCTCTCTCTCTCTCTATTTAGAAGAGGTTATAATAAATATTTCAAGGAAACTTACCCCTCTACAAAGAAGTGGAGTTGAAAAGGAACACTGACATTTTATGTTCATGTTATGATATGCCATAGAATTGGCATATTAAGGAATCACAGGTGAATCCGAGTGGAACTTTGTACTGAAAAGCAACAGGCAGACACCTGATGGGCAGGAGTTGGGGCTGGGGATGGAAGGTAGATCACCCCACAAAAGGTCAAGCCCCCCTAGCTGCACCATGTAGATCATATGCAAGACTTAGACTCTAAGCACTTACCTATGTTTATTGTGTCCATTTTCTAGTCTCAAAAGAAAGCACACCCATATGGATATTGTGCAGGTGTTAGCAAAATAGAAAGAAAATAAAACTCAACTGTGTGGGTTGGAGTAATAGCATAGCAGATAGGGCTTTTACTTAACAAGCAGATGAACTTTCGATCTCTGGCATCCCATATGATACCCAAAGCCTTCCAGAGTAATTTCTGAGCACCGATCCAGAAGTAACCACTGAGTGTTGCCAGGAGAGCTGCCGGTATGACTCCAAAATCCCAAATGAAAACAAACCCCAACTGTACTTGATTATATCATAGTATATCATTATGTACAACCTGTGATCACTATACTTATCATTTGTTTCATTTATCCACATAGTCATCTATAAGTAGCATTTTTTTAGGAACAAAAGATAAACTTATTTTATAACTTGCCTTTTATTTCCCCATAATAAAAAATTGGGAACATTCTTCATTATAATAATTATTTTTGGTGGTACTGGGACTTGAACCCAGGACCATACACATGTAAGGCAGGTACCAAGTCATATTCCCAGCACAGCAGACATTTTAAACTATAGAGAAACATCCACTATGTGGCTACTCTGTGTGTGTGTGTGTGTGTGTGTGTGTGTGTGTGTGTGTGTGTGTGTGTATCACCATTTTATCTTACTTTGGAGTTTATACCCAACGGTGCTCAGGATACGAGTCCCACTCCTGGTGGGACTCAGTGGACCCTATGTGGTGATGGAAAAAACTGTGGTTGATTCCATTCAAGGCAATTTCTTGCCTTGCCTACTATACCATCTCTGCAGCTACTTTTACCTTTTTATTTTTAATATCATCAACATCTTCTTAGTGAAAATTACAATGTATTTTTAAAAAAATATTATACTTTATTATAATACTCTGCTAGATTGATTTTTTACACATTTCCTTCAACTAAATTCCTAGAAATGAAATTATTGCATCATGAACCATGCATACTTCTAAGGCATTTGATATATTATCAAAATGCCCTCTAGAGAGTATTACTAATTTGGATTCCTTCCTATCATAAGGAAAAGCACTAGAGCTCATTTCTCACCGTGTATTTATTTATTTATTTATTTATTTATTTGTCTGTTTGTTTCTAGGCCACATTTGTGGCCCTGAGACTCAAGCTTATTGACCTGGAGATTACTTTGAGAAGTGCTCAGGAGAACAGACAGTGTGGGGATCAGACCCAAAACATACAAAGTTTGTGCTGAATTTGTTGAGCTATGTCTCTGTCCTACTAGTCTTTATACTTTATATATAATATATAATATACTTTATATATAATTTTTTTTCCTTTTGGGGGACCGTAGCTGTGGCATTCAGGGTTTACTCATGGCTCTGCACTTAGGAATCACTTCTGGCAGGCTTGGGGAACTAAAGAGTAAGTAAGGGTTCAAAACTGGGACAACAACCACGTGCAAGGCAAGCACCCTACCTACTATTCATCTCTCGTCTTTTAAAAAGATTTTATATCATAAATACAAAATATAGATACACACACTAATATTACTAGCACTCTAGTATCTTAAAACATAAATCTAAACAAAGATAATATAGCAGTAACAAATATGAATACCAATGACTTTGGCAGATCAAGTGAATACTGAACAAGGAAAGAAGGAAACCAATCTATAGAAGCTGAAGTGAGTTAAAAAAAAAGTGGTTGGTTGATATTCACAGTAGATTTATTTTCTTTCTCACTCTCTCTCTCTCTCTCTCTCTCTTTTTTTTCTTTTTGACCACACCTGGCGGTAGTGGCTGTGGTGCTCAGGAGTTACTCCTGGCTATGAGCTCAGAAATCGCTCCTGGCTTGGGGGACTGTATGGAATGCCGGAGATTGAACCTGCATCTGTCCTGGGTCAGCCGCATGCAAGGCAAATGCCCTACTGCTGTACTACCACTCTGGCCTCCATAGTAGATTTCTAACCATTGACATGCTTTAGCTTTTATAAGCTCAGAAACCTCTAACAGAGGTTGAGACAATTGTTTCAATAGAAGAACTTGTTTTCCTTAAGATCTATGGTCCTTTCTCTCTTATCTGATCCAGAAAGATAACTCTGTCCTTTGTCCAGTGGAGAAAGATAGTGTTTGCTTCAGGTCTTTAAGAACCAAGACAAAATTCCCTCTCTAGTCTACCAATAAGTTTCAGGAGTAAATCCAAGTGGTCAGGGAGAAAATACCACTCTGATATCACATTCATTCTCTCCTTGACAAATCGAAGGATGGAGACCCAGTAAGAGGGATTCCCTACATCTTCTGAGAAATGATGGACAAGGCACTTCCATGCCTCCCTTTTTCAGTAGGTAGCGTGGCTGACCAACACAGTATGGACCTTGGGATCCAAAAGAACAAGCTTGTTATCTTGCCTGTTGCTTACCAGCTTTGTGGGTCAGTCATTCAGCTCCTCTGAGCTTCATTTTCTTCTTTTTTTGTTGACAAAGTTGTTACAAATACTCTCCCTCAGTATGGATAGAAAAATGAATGAAATAATGGATGAAAAGAACCTCACTGGCCCAGTACGTGAGAAATCCTCAATAATATGTCCATCTCCTTAGAACCCTCCCTAGTTGGTTCTCTGTCATCATGCAAGTTACAGCTTCAACCCAGGGGACCTCTTCTTTCTAGCTGCCCTAGACTGTATTGCAGTGCTCTTATTCTTTTGTTCATTTTTCTATATGGCACTTGGCACTATTTTGAATTAGTGGATTTGAATCTTTGTTTGTTCCCTGAATTATTCTCTTGACTGTAAGCCATCAGAATGCTAGGATCTCATCTGTCTCATTAAACCTGAATTTTTAGCACCTAGCCCAGAAGCTGACACTTAGTAGGAACTCAGCAAATCTTTGTAGAAAAATAACAAATGAATAAATAGGTCTTCTTGCATCTATAAACACATATGTGCATCTCTAACCAAAGCAGTTTATTCAACTAATTATATTCTCTCATCACCTCTTCCCATCCTTCCCTCTCTCCCTTTCTCCTCTCTTTCTTTTCAGCAAATAATTGAGCCAACCTCTGCTAAATGCTAGGGATGTATTCATGAACAAGACAAAACATCTTAAAGAGCCAGGGTTCTACTTTCTCTCTTCAATTCCCTCCTGTCTTGTCTTCAGTCTGATTCAACACTCAAATTTCAGTTGCATCCACAGAGATGGGCAGGGAAAGGGGGGGGGCAATTTGAGGGGATTCTCTTCTGGGGTTCCAGTTCAAGTTGTTGCAGGGGACTAGCTCAGCCACTATTGTCTGCAGACTTCTGGCTTTGACTATATTTTTACTTTTCTGTAAAATATACTGTTTGGTTTCCAGATCGGCTGTTGTCCACCAAAAATACAACTCTGTTCCTAACCCTGCCAGCTGCTGAATGATACCTTCGTGGACACTAAAAACAATTTAATGGCATGTCACAATAGCAATTCACTTTGTTAATAGCCCCGCTCAATAATTCTATATTGCATAACCCTCCTCCAGCCGTCTGACAAATAATTCACCTTTACTCACTCCACAGCAAGCTCCATTTCACTAACAAATATATTTCCCCCAACCTACAAGCAGTCCGCATTTCCATCCTGTGACAATAGCTATTTTTTTTTTTTGGAGGAGGTCAGAGGCACCACATTCCCATTATCTCTCACTGGTTTAGTCCTGATGACAATCTTTTTCCACATGGAGCAACAAAAGAGGGACTGGCACAGCTCCTGATGAATGGTATACCCTGGAATACCTGAGATATATAGAGCTTATTTGCTTGCTTTGTGGACACCAGTTTGGCCAAACATAACCTATGTGACTGTTCTCTATGATCAGGAGGAAGGAATGTGTCTATCCATGGAATAAATGTTTTTAATGGAAAGACTTTATTGATTGAGTGTAACTTTAAACTGACATCTTCTGTGGTCAGTTCAAGGACAGGAGTGCCTTGACTACAGAACCCCTGGACTTCAAGCATTCTATTAAATCAGGAATTTTATCTATGTGAATCAGGCCTAAACCATCCAGTTCTCTAAAGGTAACCCTTCTTCTATGAAAATGCAGGTACCAAATCAGAGTTCTGTGTTTTCAGCATTAAAAAATCAGAGTTTAACTCTCCACAGTGTTGTTGTGGAGATACTGAAATATCATTGACTCTGTGATTTCCAACTATCAGTGGCTTGAAGTCAATGCCAAGGTGTTGTAAGTCACCACGTCAAAATCTACTTTTGGAAAAAAAAAATCCTGATGCATTGGAATTGAGGCTCATGCTCAAGGCCCTGGGATTTATCCCAGCACCATGTGATCTCAGACTCTTTGGTCCCCCAAGCATCATTCTAAGTTTAACTCCTGAGCACAACAAAGACAATAAACATCATCACTTCTTTTCTCTAAGATTGGGTTTTCTATGAGCAGTGTACATAGAGTTTTATATTAATCACTGAAAATACTTTCTCCAGTGACCCACAGGCTAGACTTTCATGGTATAAGTGCATTAGCTCAACCACCTGAAGAGCAAGTGGTAGGAAAGAGCATCATTGTCTTGGACTCAGACACTGTTGGACTCAGCCTTAAAAAGTCAGTAAGTATAACCTATAAATACCTCTAAAGTGCTTGTCAGGATACTTCTAAGTATCCTAAAATATTTGTTTTCATCTTATCCTCCACTTTACCAGAGGAACTGAAACTCAGGGCGGTGCTCTTTGCCCTAGGTCAATTGCTGCTAAACTGGGAGCTAAGGTGAAACCCAGGCATTTTGCTCTTTGCCTTACTCCCCTAAATTTTTGTCAAGATGAGTCATAAGAGAAGTTTTTCAGTTACTATCTACTGAGTCCTTAGGGTACCCTTGAAAGCAGAGATGATGATGACCCTGATTTTTTCAGGTGAGGAAACTGAGCATAAAGAACAGTTTGGTAATATTTTGAATGGGACTCAGTCTGAAAATAACAAGATAGCAACACCCTATCAAGTTAAGCCTGTTTTACATTTTGTAAATAAAGTTTTATTGGCACTGTTGGAATCCTTGCTGCAAAGACAAAATGGCCTGTCAAGGTTTAAAGTTCTGACACAAGGACTCTTTATAGTTTCCTGGTCCTGTTCTCTATCATTGTACTTTAATCCAAATCCCTGGCAAGACTTATTAGTAACTGATTGGCAATACAGCCCATGGAAAGGAAGTGACTGATGATCTCAGTGATTTGAACTATGAAATGGACGTGGAGTGCCATCAACTTTGGAGAAGGGACTAGGGATGGAATCAAGGCAAAACATTTAGTAAAGTTCTTGGCATAGAAGATGGGGCCAGCATAGGTTATCAATATCACTCAAATATAAAATGTGCATTTCACTTCAAAGTTTAAAAGAGCTTAATAGTTCCTAAAGCTAAGTTGGTGATGTCTGGTCATGTTGGCCTACAGTGAAAAAACACATCCTGGGTCTATATCTTCCTCTGGAGAACTGTAGTGTGCCCTCAGGTTAAGAAAACACTATTCTGAAATGAACCAATTACTGATCAACAAACTGCTTCTTCCAGAGACAAATACCATACCACCAACATTTTCATTGCAATTAAATTAAGTCCTCAATGGTTCCATGGAACTAGAACTATAGCTGGTCACAGGTGAGAGAGATTGTACAGTGGGTAGGGTGTTTGCCTTGAATGCAACCAACCCAAACTCAATTTCTGGTCCCACACACTCTATTTCCCATCCTACATATATGTTTCTTTGATCCGTGTCAAGGAAGTTCCCTGAGCACTGCAGAGTGTGGCAATACTTAAATACTATACTTAAAGCAATACTTAAATAAATAAAACTGATTACCCAAGACACAGGGACATGATCTCCATGGCAATGTATTCAAGCGTGGAAAAAAAAGAGCAAAGACATCAGGCAGAAAGTCTTGTATGGTTGAGGGTTGGGATCATCAATACAGGGAAGATTATGGAACAACAATCAAATGGCTTATTTTAGGAGGGAAGAAAACCAACTCTTTCTGCCTGCTGCTTCCCAGGGAAACAGTGGCTGATGCTAAAAAGGAGTTGTCTTCCCCAAGCTCTGTCAACAGAGGCAAAGAGAAAATTAAGATGATTACATATGTTTAGGGGAAATTAGAGTGTTTTGGCTTCAAGTTTGCTTTCTCTATCAACCATATTAAGCAGGCAATTACTCAGCACTCCAGTTGGCCTGGAAAATGCTGCTTTAATATGGAGGATTCTTTTTCTAAGCCTTTTTATTTTTATTTTTTTAGGAATCAAGGCAGTAGGATAATGTGGTTAGAGTCATCCACACAAACGGACAAATTCTGGTCCTCTTCTTTCAGGGCTCATTTCTCAGTTTTCTAATTCAGGAAGATGGGTAGAGTCTTTATGGTGAGCTTCCAACCTGCAGATTTTCCTTTAGCAATGCCCTATGCCAGCAAATGAATGATGTCACCACTTTGGAAAACCAGCTTGATCTGTGACTTAGGATAACTAATGGAATATTATCAAGTATAATTAAAAAAAAAAACAAGGAAGGAAAGAAAGAAAGAGAAAGGGAGAAAGAAAGGAAGAGGGAAGAAAAAAGAGAAAGAAAGGAAGAAAGAAAGGAAGAAAGAAGAAAGAGAAGAAAGAAAGAAGAAAAAGAAAGAAGAAAGAAGAAAGAAAGAAAAGAAAGAAGAAAGAAGAAAAAAAAAAAGAGAAGAAGAAAAAGAAGAAAGAAGAAAAAGAAGAAGGAAAGAAAGAGAAGGAAAGAAAGAAAGAAGAAGAAGAGAAGAAAGAAAGAAGAAGAAGGAGAAAGAAAGAAAGAAGGAAAGAAAGAAAAGAAGAGAAAGAAAGAAAGAAGAAAGAAGAAGGAGAAAGAAAGAAGGAAGGGAGAAAGAAGAAAGGAAAGAGAAAGAAAGGAAAGAAGAGGGAAGAAAAAGAGAAAGAAAGGGAAAGAAAAAAGAAAAAGAAAGGAAGAAAGAAGAAAGAAGAAAGAAAGAAAGAAGAGAGGGGAGAAGAAGAGAAAGAGAGAAGAGAAAGGAGAAGGAGAGAGAAAGAAGAAAGAAAGAGAAAAGAGAGAAAGAGAAAGAAAGAAAGAAAGAAAGAAAGGAAAAGAAGAAAAGAAAGAAAGAAAGAAAGAAAAAGGAAAAAAAAGATCTTGAGAAATATTTACACGATCTGGATTACTCATTTTATCCTTGTGCTATAGGAGAAAATGCATGGCTTCGACAGATGATGAGTGATGCCTGGTCCTGCTCCAAGCTGGCCCAGCCATCATAGCCAAGGCTGAATTCTGTCAGTCAATAGCCAGCCAACTCCCAAACATGAGCAAGTCTGACCAAGATCAGCAGAGCCTCTTTGCTGACCACAGATTTATGAAAGGGACCTGCTGATGTCAGGGAGACCAGCCCATATCAACTGGTTTTCCACACATTGTGAGCTGAATAAATAGCCATTGTTTTAAGTCCCTGAGGATGATGCTTGTTATGTAGCACCCTCTTGTCAATAGATGGCCTGTACAGATCATAACTACTGTACAGTGTGGCCTTGACAAAAAAAATGCAATAATAGCTTCTGAGGCCCCAACACAGTTTGTGTCTGATAGTAGAAGGGGGAAAAGTATGTCCTGTCCTCTGATACTTCGGTAGGATGCTGATCCAGGTTTCATCTCTCACCCTTTTCTGTTGTTCATTGCCCCAGGAAAGGAAAGTTACAAAATAGAAAACAGATATGCCTTAAGCCTCTTGCTAATTTTTATTCATCTCCCGAAGCCTAAATTTTTAGATATTTAGAAGCTTTGTAACAAAAAGTAAAAGGCTCCACTAGAACCAAGAGTGAGATGAGAGTGGGTCTTGCCCAGTCCTATCTTCCTCACAACCCCAAGGGAAAAAGAAAATTCACTTGGGTTGAAAGGAGAAGCAGGAACTGGGTTGACCCTTGGAGTAAACACACTGGGGACTGAATGGTGCTGGCATGTCTGGGAAGCCTGAAGTGAAGTAGTAGAGCTGGAATTCCAAGCTCAGCCCAGATGCAGTACGCTCTTACAGGGGTCTTCAAACTATGGCCCGCGGGCATATTGTATTTATTCCCATTTTGTTTCTTCACTTCTAAATAAGGTATATGCAGTGTGCATAGAAATTTGCTCATAATTTTTATTTTTACTATAATATGGCCCTCCAACAGTCTGAAGGATGGTGAACTGGCCCCCTGTTTAAAAAGTTTGAGGACCCCTGCATGACCAGCTTGATGCAGCAAACAGACTTGTTCTGGTAACTCATGGGTCCCTCCCTCTTCATAAAGAGCTCCATCTCTTGTTCTTCCAAACTGGAATGGCACAAAAGCTAAGTCACAAACTCTGCTTTGGAGAAAGATTGGAGTAGATACAGTTTGTTCATTTAGCTGGATATAGAAATTAACTCATATAAATGGTAGTTCTGACAGAACTTTAGCTTATAGCCTAGGATTAAAACTCAATAGATGGGGGGCCGGAGAGATAGCATGGAGGTAAGGTGTTTGCCTTTCATGCAGAAGGTCATCGGTTTAAATCCTGGCATCCCATATGGTCCCCGTGCCTGCCAGGAGCAATTTCTGAGCATGGAGCCAGGGATAACCCCTGAGCACTGCCGGGTGTGACCCCAAAACCCCAAAACAAAACAAAACAAAAACAAAAACCTCAATAGATGGGCAAGATAGAGAGTGGGGAGAGCACTTGTGACCCAGGTTTGATTTCCAGAACCATGTATGGTCCTGTGATCTTCTGCAGGAGTGATCCCTGATATAGCTAGATATAGCCCCAAACCAAGCAAACTCAATAGATAATGAAGATGGTGCTAATGTCTTGGTGGTAGTTGTTAGGAATAATAATTATTCTATTGCTTCTATCCTTGAGAAAGGTAAAAGAATTTCTGCAGTAAAAATAGATGACATTTTAGTACTCTCTCCAATAGATGACCCTATATCTAGTAGCTTAAACTTTAGGTAGGAGCAGAGGAGATAATGGGATTTGGGATGAATATCATTATCCCATCATGTGGAGCAGGTGATTCCATGTTCTGTGAGCACCTTCCACAGAGCATACACCTTGGCATTCAGTATACTATGTCAGAATTAGATTATTTTGGTTCATTAGACATTTATAAATTTTTTTTTCAAAAATGTTATGATTGGGGCTGGAGCGATAGTACAGCGGTAGAGCGTTTGCCTCGCACGCGGCCAACACAGGATGGACCCGGCTTGATTCCCGGTATCCTATATGTCTCCTGTGCCTGCCAGGAGGGATTTCTGAGCTCAGAGCCAAGAGTAACCCGAGTGACACCGGATGTGACTCAAAAAAAAAAAACAACAAACAAATCAAAAAATGTTATTAACCTTTAAAATAATCAAGAAATGGCCTTGAAAACATGCACACCCAAATAAATCCAGATTCCTTCTAAAAGGAAATTGGGGGGTGGGGGGACAGGGATTTTATCCTGCAGGAAACATTCACTAGAGCTGGGAGCACTGGCTCCCCCTAGAGGCACAGTTCAGGCTTTCTTGCCCCCACTCTACCACACCTTCCGGGCCTAAAGCCTCATCAAGGAAAGGACCAGCCTGCTGCCTGCTGTCTCAGTTCTTGGTTTGGATATGTTCAGAGGAGACTTGAACTTCTACATACTGTAGATGGGTTGAAAGGTAGAAAAGCCAAGATCATTACAAAGGAAGCGGTGTATTTTTCACCCATGACTCACTGGCATTCTCTGAGTAAATTTTGGTCATTGAGATTATGACTAAATTGCATCCTTATTGGATGTTGAGATGTTATGAGGGAATTACAATCAATTGTTTTCACAGACACCTTCACATTCAACACACACACACACACACACACACACACACACACCTACCTCGTAAATGTCAAAGAACTCTGTAAAAATACTATTCTTGCCTACTATTCTTGTCTGCTTGAAGCATTTTTAATATCCTCCCCCCAATAAATGGAAATATATGTGTTCCAAGTAGCCCTGCTACCCATTTGCTTAGGGAGGATTCTATCACTGGAACTTTAGGAAGATTCTGAAAAGACAGCAAAAACATTGTGGCAAATAGGAGAAAGAAAGAGGCTATTTGTGAAGAAGCACTATTTGTATCGAATATCATGAGAAAATAAGTGCATGATGACAATTTTGTACATCTCCTCTGATTTGATTGTCAGTAATGAAGCCCACAGGAGAGTGATAAATGTGTGGAGGAAAAGGATCTATTTCACTTATCTGGCAAATTATGCAACTTAAGGCTTGAGAGCACTTGGCAAAATACAAATGTATTTGAATGGAATTCAAATTGTTGCTCTCTGCCTAAGACACAGGTAATATCACCAGGGGTCCTGTCTTTGGATTTTTCTAAGAGGTAAGAGTTTAAGTAATAGTAGCAGTATTACAAAATTACCTTTAAACACTGAAAACATTTTTACTTTGTTACAGGGTGTAATTTCCACTTTCTTCCTTTAATGGCTCATATACAGAAAATGATACACTAATGCAATTTTTCAAATTTAGTTACCTTTTTGTGTATTCTAAAATTATATGTTCTCGTCATTTGCCCTGTTTGTCAGTCTCCAGAATCCATTTATTTCCCAGTTTTTACGGTTTCACAATTTATCTTCTTGTCACAGAACTTTCATAAACTTTTTTTTTAAGATACAAAATACTTGCAATAAACTCTGACAAAAATGCTTCCAGTTCAACTTTTGAAATCTTTCAATTATGTTTTGAATGATTATCATACTTTCTTGTGTTGCTGCACTGTAAAATCTCTCGCCGGGTGACATCTGACGAGGTTAGGGGTAAAATTACTTGAAATAGCAACTCACTCTGAGCCATTTATATTTCTTTGCCTCATCACTTTGGAACCTATAGATTTATATTCATGCCTATGACATGGAGAGAAGAAAGAGAAGGATGAAAGAAGAATTGCACCTGTGCTGTGTGGGAGCACCATTCAGTCAAACTTCCGTGATTTGCCGGGGAAGAAGGTGAAATGACATTTTTGTAGCCTTGGGAGATCAGAAGGAGAGAATGGAACCCCTTGTACCTGAGTTTATGAAAAACAAAGCAACACCATCCCACCTAGAAATCTCAACCACTTGAAAATGCTCAGCACCACACCTCGAGAGTCTTAGCTCTCTCTTCATTTGCTTCATCTCCTCTCCTGAGGAGATATTTACTATCCTGAAAAGACATTCATATTAATGGGGGTCATTCAGTAAACTGGTTTAGGAGATTGTAAGTATGAAAGGAAGTTTCCAAAAATCCCTAAACCTATGATGTTCAGTGGAAATAGAAAATGAGTCGCAGTGCAATTTACACTTTTCTAGAAGTTACATGAGACAAGTAAGACAGGACCTGGTGAAATGAACTTCATCATTCCATTTTATTTAATCCCAAATATCCAGTATTATTAATGGATTAAAGAGTTATGCTTACAAATAATGACTTAGATGATTCACATTCTATTCTCCAGATTCACTTTACACCACTCATGGTCATAACAGGTTCATGGCTGCCATGTTGGACTGATTGGACATGTTGAACATCCCTTGATGCTCTAAATATTCTGGATAAGAATGAGGGTGTCTACTAACAGCCCCACACAAGATGTCCTCTCTTATCATAGCATTTATTGCCATGACTTGCCACCTTTTGTTTGGTTGTATCTCTCTCACTTAAGTTTGGTGACACTAACAACTCATCCATTTCTATGCACTACATTAACATTAATTTCTGAAAGAGGGTACATAATCAAGAAATATCTATTGACCAAATGTGTTAATGATTCAATGAACTAAAGAAAAAAAGTGAATATATGCATTTTTTCTTTGTGTAAAGATCTATGTTTGAGGGAGAATATAGATGCAGGAGAACCTGTGAATGCTCCACAAAGACTCCTTCCACTTGTACACTCCACAGCTATTGTGTACAGTGGTTACTGGCAGCCCACAGTTGCTCCCTTCCAGAAAATGTCAGGTATTATGTTACTTGGGAGGGTAATACAGTTTCTGATGCCTGCCACTAATGTTTGACTGTCATTGATATGCAGAAGTCTATTTCTCATCCTAGGCATAACATTGTGGTATATTCCTTTGAATCTGATGTTGGTGATAAAAACCCAAGCTCTCAGTCCAGTCTTGCTTTTTTTTATTTTTTAACAGTTTTTCTGAGTTAATTCCCTCTATGAATCACCTGTACCCAAAAAGCTTATTTTAAGCTCTACTTCTGGCATAAGAGATGAAGTTTCCCTTTGTTTTATTTTTATTCTTCTTCCTCTTAACCCAATCTCTTAAAATTAATTAATTAATTTGAATTTTTAGGCCATTCCCAGTGATGCTTGAAGATCATTTCCAGATTAGTACTGAGGTATGGTCACTTCTGGTAAAGCTACGTGGACCATAAAGTGTTAGTGATGAACCCAGACCTCTCTCGCACATGCAAAGCTAGTATTCCAGCCCTTTGAGCCATTTCCATAGCCTTTAAATGCTTAAAATTTAAATACATTTATTTTCTACAAAATCCCTCTAAAAGCTGCTTCCTCAGTAAATCCCAGGAACGTCCATCAATTTGCTGCTGCCTAAGAACCATTTGCCAGTACAAGAGAAATCTTCAAAGACCATTGGCATTTCTAACAGGATATTTATTTTGCCACATGAATTTCCCAGTAAATCCTGTTTGTTGGCACATCAAACCATTGTCATCAGCAGCAAAATTCATGCATGCGCCATTGCCCAAGTGATAACTGTCACATTTCCACGTGGCCAACTGTGATGCTGTGTCACATGACTTTATGAATGTATGCTCTTCCCCTCCAACCTGACTGTATCCAGACCATTAGAATAAGAGACAGGTGGCTAAAGGGGACCTGGGAGGACTTGGGGGAAGCTGAGAGCCAGAGTAAATTTGTTCTCTGCTCAGCTCCCACAGGAGATCACTGACACCTTAAGCATCTGAGCTTTATTCTGAACACATTGGCTTTTTGCCATATATTTAGGTTCTAATAAATGAGTGGGTGAGTCCATATTCCTAATGACCCATCAAGGACTTTCCCTGGGCCTATGTTCTCTGCACTTTTTCTTTGGAGCCTGGGACCATAATCCTCATAAATATTTACTTCTGGCTCCCACTGGGATCTAAAATGGAAACCCAGAAGCTAGTGAGATAGTACAGAGGGGAAGATGTTTGCCTAGCATGCATCTTATCCAAGTTTGATCTCCTGCACCCCATATAGTCCCCTGAACCCCACCAGAAGTAATACCTGAGGATAGACCCAGGAATAAGTCCTGAATACAGCTGGATGTGGCCCCAAAACAAAAAATAAAATAGCAACTCAGTTGGAATCTCAATCATTTCCAGCGGTAAAAAGAAAATACAAGAGTCAGTAATAACAGTGTGTGTGTGTGTGTGTGTGTGTGTGTGTCTGTGTGTGTGTAAGAGAGAAATAAATAATGTAGTTATCATAACAATGAAAATGAGTGAGAGAATACAGGCCAAGAGTGGGAAAGAAGGGAAATGGAGGGCATTGGTGCCACCATCAATATTGCACAGGTGAAGGGGGCTATTCTTTTTTATGACTGAGGCCCAACTACAAACATGTTTGTAATTTTGAAGAATAAAGTATTAAAAAACAAAAACAAAATCAGAAACAAAAAACATATAAACTTACATATAACTATCAGCAGTCATTTCACCATAAAAGCCTAAAATTTTAAAATTGTGACCTCATTGCTTGAATAAAAGCAGATTAAAAAAAACACCCAAAAGTATGGTCATAGACAGTCCCTTATCTACTTCCAGTCCAGGTAACATGTTCATCTAGTGCAAAGGTTACATCATTTTGGAGAGACATGTCCACAAGTAGACTTAGCAGGGCCAAGGGAAGTAGAGATAGATTATCTGGCCTTGATGTTGAGCATGGACCTGTATTTTCATTTTGTTGTAGAACCTAGAAGTTGCATGCTTAGTGAATTTCCATTATTCTTCTTGACCTGTGTCTCTAGGGTTGGCCCTGGAACTGATTCCAATAGTTTAAGTTTGCTTCTCTGCAAATGTTAGCTAAAATGGAACTGGGATGTCCCACAAAGCCAGACATAGTTACCTGTCCTGCTTTCAGCTTCCAGAAGGGGTTTTAAGAGATACTATCTACTTTATTTCTATCCATCTTGGCAATCAGGCTTCTTGCTTTATCAGCCTGGGCCCAGAATGAAAACAACAGAGACCAGAGCCCTTGGTGTGAGTTTGGAATAAGCCATTGCAATTTTGAGCTTTCGATGTTTGGTGATTGTTTTTCATTGTAGCAAAACAAAGCCTATATACTGCTTGATATGAACACCTAGTACCCATTCTGGAATATAGCAGTCAGGATACAGTTATTGAGAGAATAACGATTTCCTTCCAGCCACATCCAACAGCCTCACATAGTTTATGTAACTACATTCATCCTTCTTTGCTCAGTAGACACTATGGGTCCACTTCATTTTATAGCAAATGATGACAATAATTTTGTTTGATTGTGGGGACAACAACCCAATCCTACTACCCAGAGGTATTCAAGGACTAGTTCAGTGGTCCTTGAGAATCATTCCTGGCTGTGCTCAGGGGACCATTGGGATGCTAAGACATAATTCTGGCCTCCAATATGCCAACCTATTTCTCTGCTCCAGAATGTTCAGTTCTGAAGGTAGCATTACAAGGCATAGAACAGCAGAATAAGGTGCATAGAAAATGTAAGCTGGTCCAGACAAGTCTAGAGATGACTGGAACAAGAGTGGGAATTTGGCCAAATTTGATTGAGGCTCTGTTTGAAATGAAATATAAGAACTTGGCAGCCCCGATTTCATGGGTCCCTCATTTCCTTAGGGATAACACTCAGAAGTGGTGACCTCAACTGTCTGGGGAGAGGGAGAGGGTCACATTAACTGAATTTAGTGGAAATGACTAGAAGTGAATGATGACCTTGGCATGCCTTGGCTAAGACAGCCACACTCCCAGCTGCAGCTGTCAGGGTCACTAGATATGTCCGTCTGGTTTGATGACATGCTTAAGTTTTCCAGAAAAGGACTTTTAGGTGAAAAACAAAACTATGAAAATGAATCATTTTTAGTTGATAAATTTGAACAATCACTTCAGTTGGACATATGATGCCTGCAGCCTGTTGAGATGTTGAGAGAGAGAGAGAGAGTGAGAGAGAGATATATGAGGAAGACAGAACTATAGAGAAACACTAAAGACAGAGCAGATGGCACTGAGTTCCTTGGAAGGGGAAGAGAACTACCCTGAGTGTTATGTACTCAGGAGTGGGTTTTTCCTGGACTTCTTAATCATATAAAAAATGGCAGAAACATCTACTACATCTAGAACTAGAGAAGAACTCTTTCAAAACTGGATAATTCATCAGAACTAACTCCCTTGCCCATCAAACTATGGAAGAAAAAAAAGACACAAGTTTAGGTAACTCATTACAGTCCCTTCACAAGCACAGAAACATGGCGCTGACAGCTGATGCAATGGCAAAACCATTGGGGCCAGAGCACGTTGACCAAAGACATATGGAAAGAGACAGGGAATTGGTAGGCAGTGAGATCTTGAAGGGATAAGATGAACATTCCAATAAAGGGGATGGTATGGAGGTACTAATGGTGAGACATACGGAAAAGGAAGAATATTCTTCTGTGCAAAGAATAATATTGAAGAACAGAAACAGGCAGATGTTATGTGTAGTCGGCATGATCTGCCATAGGAAATGACCTATGGGTGACAGGGTAGCACTTCCTGTCAGCCACTGATCTCCTAAGAGAATCAATATCAACTCGTTTTCATCCTCACAAACCCCAGGAGGCAGAGACGACATCTTCCCCCATTTTAAGAGGAGAAAAATATTTAATTCTTTACCTATAGTGTTAGAGATTTAAGAATGTTGGTGAGGAGCAAGGATGGTAAAACTGAAAGTGAGAATTCAAGAATTCCATTTAAAACATCTCTAGTGTGAAAGAGAGAAGGTAAAAATTAGTAGCATGAATTCTCTGTGGAAGAGCATCAAGAGAAAGAACTATGTCTTCTTCATAAACTACCAAAGAAAAAAATCTAAGATATGAGGTTACTGGCAAGCAGAGAAGTTGAAGGCAGAGACATAACAGCTTTGTTGCTTTGGTTTCTTAAATAAATCACATTGGATGTGGGCTTTGTTACTCTTGAGGATGTGACACAGATTCCTGGTGATGGGAGAAGTTCAATTAATCATGAGACAGGTCCTAGATATCAAGAAGAGATTAATCATCTAGAAAGAAACCAAGGGCGGATTATTTTATATCCTTGGGTTTGGATCAAATATGCATCCAACCCCAACAAATACTGGAGCCATCTGGAATCCTTTCTGGTGCACCTGGGAGCAGCCCCCTTTTGAAGCCTGGAACTATTTAGGGGTTCAGACCTGACCAATCTCACTACCTTTTGCTGTACCCACACTCCCTGCCCTCTTCCAGCTATGGATCTGAAAATGGAGTATTAGGGGGGTGCTGAGATATCCAGGCTCTAAAATTTTTCAATTTCTCATTTTCAAATCCAGCTCCAATATCTCTGCAGAATTTGGAATCCCAGCTTTAAACATGTTCATCAACTCCCCAGGTTGATTTTTATTCATGTATTTGAGTGGGGGCTTTCTAAAGTGATTTATTTATGGTGTTCCTTGGGCTTTATGGGGCTGAGGATTGCTCAAGCCACACAGGCAGTGCTGGAGATCTCCAGAAATGTATCTTCTGGTGTTCAGGCACCTCCAGGACTACACTTAATAATTTCCCAGGAATTTTCTAGTGCCTGAGCTTGAACTAAGTGTTAGTCACATGCAAAAAATTTACCTTATCCCTATACCATTTCTTTGGTCCTTTCAATTATATAAGTCCTAAAGAATAACAAATATTATTCTGAATTGTCCAGATTGAGAAAGGGGGTGGTGGTGGTAAATTTCATACTTTCCTTAAATAGAAGGATAAAGAAACACAGGGCATCATGAGAGAAGCATGTGAAAGAGATTTTAATGAAATGAGAACAATTCAATAGGACACAGATGAGATGAGGAACAGGAGATGCAGAAAATGCTGCCCCTGATCTGTGATACCTGGAAAAGGCCATGAAGGTTGTCGTGTGTGTGTGTGTGTGTGTGTGTGTGTGTGTGTGTGTAGATACACACACACAAGCAAACATCAAGCACATATATATGATGTGTAATTGTGCCACCTAGCTGCCTCTGCTTTTCAGGCTGCAAGAATTTCAGGATGGTTCCACAGGTTCAGATACTGACTTTAGTTCAGAAAATGTGAACTAAATGTGACTTTAGTTCAATAAAATACATGACTAGGGAAACTGAGACAGAAGTCCAACTCAGAGCCTGTGGAGAATAAAGAGACCTTCCTCTTGAAATGAACATAGGCAAGAAGGCAGTAATTCCCTTTTCTTCTGAATACTTATCACTGAGGATATTACATTAGATTAATTCCCCTGTTGTGAAAAATGAGCACAAAGAGGTACAAGCTCAGGAGCAGTCAGTTCACTGAGGAGGACTTTAATGTAGGAGAGCATCCAAGTTCATGTTCTAACTGATGAAGAGGAGTTGGAAGATAAGCACATTGGGACAAATCTCAGAAGGTGATGGATTGGAATATTGTAGACTTGAGGGAGGAAGGGGAAATCTCACAAGTCTTGTCCTTTCACTACAGATATCAATATTGATAGGAAGGATCCCTGGCAGAGGCATAGGAATAGATACAGAGAAAGAATCACTGCTAGAACTTTCTAGAAAGTGCAAGAAGAGCTCAAGGCATTTGTGTCAATAGATGGTGATGTTTAGAAGTACTGGGTCAGGACTTGGACTCTTGGAAAAGACTGAACTTTTCCACAAGCACCGAATGTCCTTTTGTTTGTTTTCGGGCCACACCCAACAGTGCTCAAGGTTTCCTCCTAGATCTGTGCCCATGGGTCATTCCTGAACATGTTCAGGGACCTAATATGCCAAGGATTGAACCTGGGTTCACTACAAGGCAAGTGCCTTAACCCTTGTACTATGTCTCTGGCCCATGCACCAAGGTATTGGTAAAAGTGATTATTCACAGGGGAACAGTGGCATTTCAGGGATTGGAAACAATGTTTGGTTTGTCTCAAGGTTGTGGTAGGGTGCTGTTATTACAATAGTTAATAATTAGTCTAGAATGCTGCTAAATGTCCTACAAAAGCACTTCATGACTTTCCCCTAAACCCCTTACCTATAATGACAAATCCAGCTCCTTATGTCAATCTCAGGAAGGTGGATAAATTTTGCTCTTAAGGCTTTGGAGCAAAGTGTAAACAGACCATAGCTGAGGGAAGAGGCATTACTTGGCTTTGAGAGACCTTGGAGAGGAGCACAGAGTGGGGATGAATGAGTGCAGGATGACCTGCTTAGATTCTTCCCCTAAAAACTTTATTAACTAGCGCTCATTATTTGAATACTGTACTCTTGGACAAGGCACTAATCTTTAACCAACTGTGACTTTGGTCCCCTGGCATCAGATCTGGTTTAGCTGATGCCAATAATTAACATTTGTTGAATGGAAAGCCTTTTCCACAGAAGAACCCCGATTTCTTTCTTTGAGAAACCTGGGCTAGGGAGCAGGGGGCTTCGTCAGCTCCCAAACAGGCGGGGAGAAGCTAGCAGGACCAGGAAACCATAATTGCTCCCATGCCTTTGCATATTTATGTTAGAGACCTTCGTATGAACTGTTACTTTTAAAAAAAGAAAGATCCGTTCAATCTTTAAAAGGAGGTGATTGATCACTGCCAGTAGGGCATTCCTTCATTCTTGGCTTCCTCTAGCCTCTGTAATAAGTTCTTCACGAACACCGGTCTGCTATTAAAGAATGGTATTCATCATAAGCCAAGCAGAGAGGAGCAGAATTTGATGGGCACAATACCATATTTCAATCCACAGTGTCCTTTTTGTTCAACTCGATCTGCCACGTCATTAACATTTTAGGGGGAGAAAAAAAATCCACACAAAGTCGTTGGTAAATATTAATCAGAAATGCACAGCCCCTTTCCCTACTCAATTACCCATTACTGGGCACTCCAGGTGATATGCCTTGCTCAACCTCCTATTTGCTTAAAATGCAAGTGAAAAGTACTTTCCATGGATGGCATGTGCAGCTCTCAGCAGCATAAGTGGTCTGTGGACCGTGGGGAGACTTTTTTCCTCTCCTTCCCACCCCTCCTCTATTTAGTGTTTTTTCCAGGTTTGCTGGCATCTGAGTGCCAGTGCAGGGCCCTGGCCTGGCTGCTTTCCTGATGGATTGCAATCTATTCCCATGACTTGACACAGACAGGATGAATACCACTTGTTCCCCATGGCCAACATGGCCCCCCTCCTGTGGACAGTGGCACCTTGAACGGGTACAGTTTCTCTGATCTCAGAAGTTCATTTCCTTCCACTTCAGATCTCATCAGACCATGCAAATTGCTATCCACTTTTCCACACGTGGGCTGGAGAGGGGGTCTAAGTCTTGATCTCCCTTATTATCAGTGAAGTCATTAAAAGTCCATCAGATCAATTGGACTCTGACATCATATTAAACATGTTCTTGGGTGAAATTTATTTCTCGACTCCTATCACCGGTGTAAGTTCAAAGAGGCTCATAATGAAATCTTGTCCCATCCTTGTCAGTCCCTCCAGTTAACAATGAATATTAAAATCTAGGTGGCAAGAGCTGGATTCACCATGAAACATCAAAATTTGAACCTCAAAGGCCATACTACAGAGAGCCTATCACTTTCCTAAATAGCAAACTATTGATGTCTGACTGTGAAGATGGAAGGGATGAGTCTTTACATGCTTCTGGAGGCTGGGACGATATCCTTGTGAACCACCAAATGAAGAGCTGCAAATGGAGGCACAGAATGGAGGCACGAGGTATTTGTAACTTAATGGTTAGGTGTATGTAACTTAGGCTCTTCCACCCTTGCTTTTCCCACCAACAAACTGGCACATCTACTTTGTCTACACTTTGGGTGAATGTTTTCTTCTCATGCCAATAATTAACATTTGTTGAATGGAAAAGTCTTTTCCACAGAAGAAACCTGATTTGTTCTTCCTTTGAGAAACCTGGGCTAGGGAGAAGGGGCTTCATCAGCTTTCAAACAGACAGGGGAAGGCTAACAGGACCAGGAAACCATAATCACTCTCCATGCTTGCATATTTATGTTAGAGACCTTCCAAGAATGATTTCCTCTTTTTTTCTGTACCATACTAAACCCTTCCTCAAGAGAAGCAAGTGCCGCAGGACAATGGTTTGAGCATGTCACATACTTTAACTCTATGAAAAAGTCCCTCTATGAAGTCCCTGCTTAGACATAGCAATCAAGAGACAACTCCCATTTTTACCCTGAGAAACCTTGGGTGATTTGACTTTCCTCTGGAGTGTCTGAGAAATTAAGGATTTATGGCAAAAGGGAGCCTATGGAGTAAAGCTTATATCCCTGATTGGCACAGATATAGGTAAATCAAGTGAACATATAATTCATTTTTTCCCTCTACTTGGGAGGGGGGTCTTTTTAGTGACTATTTGCTTCATCTCATATTCTGAAGTTGGAACTTTTACCTTCCACACCAGGGTTGCCAAAGTTTATTTGCACTCAGCCCATAGTAAGAAACATGCTTGGTATAATGAGCAAGTTCACATTTATATGTATAAGGAAATAACTAATATATCTTTATCTACCTATTACCTACCTACCTCTCTCTCTCTCTATCTATCTATCTATCTATCTATCTATCTATCTATCTATCTATCTATCTATCTATCTATCTATCTAGTTTTGGGGGCTACAGTTTGTAGTGCTCCAGGCTTACTCCTTCATTCCTGATATGATTCAAGGATTTAAGGGACCATATGTGATACTAGGGATTAAACTTGGGCTGGTACTTTACCCTTTATCTCTCTGGTCAACTCTACTTTATACTTAAATGCTGGTAATAGCCCATAATTGTGATTGTACTAAAGAGTATCAAGTCACAACTTGGAAAATCCTGCTCTTTCCTAAAATACTTAACTCAAAACCCAAGAGACATTCTTTTTCTAGCATAAGTTACTTTTGTACATGCTGATTAATACTTGAAGAAGTCACTGATGGGGTGGGTCCCTGGACTACATCAGAACTCAGTAACACCAGTATAAATTCCACATCATATTTTTCAGTTAGAAGGTATATAATATTCGTGTGTTCCATAGACATATTTATTGTCTGTCAATGGCAGCTCTTGTAAGTCATGGTTTTATTACAGGACTTTCTTTTCTTCTTTATTATCACTTCTGTTTTCTTTTGTCTTTCTAACTCAAGTCAGGTCAAAGTGACAAAAAGTGAGAGTTCATTGTCTGAAAGTTCCAATAGATAGATGCTTTGGTGACACAATGACTGACCATGGACTCTTCCTCTCCTCTCATCTTCTCTCAAGCAGATGTTTTGGCACAGATAAATACAGAGCCTCAGGTAGGGAAATTCTGGTGATGTTTTTTGAGTTAGAGATGCACACACATTGTCCATTATTTATCTAATATAGGAAATCAGTTCCCATCAAAATGCAATTCTAGGGGGAAATTTCTCATTGCCTGGAAGGTTAGATTCTGGAAACTCGCCATAATACCATTAGGTATTGAATAGAACTTGGGATAAAGTAAGTTCATTTTGGAAACCAGCCAAATAGTTTATTTTATATTATTGCAAAAAGATGGGGATATTCCAATCATGAAAGCAAATTTTTAATGTGGTTCTGAAAAAGGTTATTTTACAATGAAAATAAAATATAATCACTTCAAAATAGTAATCAATAGCCATATATCTGGCTCATATATTTTCCTCCTATTTTTCATCTAAAATGAAATGTTTGAACCTCATTGTGGATTTGACCTCTACTGAAATTTAACAGAAAAGCCATTTGAAACTCTATGTTGCCAAAAAAACTGATGATGAGGTTTTAGCTCCATTCTTATATCAAATATCAAAATTTATTAGCAAAAATAAAATCCAAATATTCCCATATAGACAGCAACAAAATAATAAACAAAAAAATTAGAAGATAATAAAGAGGAAGAAAGGTAATCACACCATTGCTGATGAATGTCTGGGGGTGAGAAGTGCTACAATTCTTAAAAGTTTTAAAATCATCAGTGTTGTCCTCCCTCCACCCTTGTTCCCAGCATGCATCCCATATCCCCCTCCTTTGACCCTCGGGCTGCTAGTAGAAGTGGTCTCCTCTGTGTCTAGCTTGTTGTAGATTGGGTTTCGATTCTGGGTGGGAATGCCCCTGATTCAATGTCACTATGTATCTGAAATATTACTGTGAACGATTTGTAATTTACTTTGGTCAAAATAAAAATTATTTAATTAAAAGAAAGTTTTAAAATCAAAACTGTATGAATGGTTGGGTCAAATAAAAGTTCAACTAATTGTCCTCTTTAACCTTCCAGAATACAAGTATTTAAAAATGCAGAACACTCTCCTGGTTCCTACCAAGAAGAATGTTAACATATTAAAAATCCTTAAGATTATTGGTTGAGATTTGCAAGGCAATAAAGAATAAATTGATGTAAGTGATAAGAAAAATCATTCCTTCCCTTTTTCATTATTAATGACTAAATATTATTAAATCAATAATTTTGGTGATGATCTGAACAGGTTATTAAGTATCATGAATTATTAACCTAAAAGTTGATCAGAGCTATGAAATAACTCAACTTAATGGGAATCTTTGGATTTCTAATGAAATATCCAGTCATTGACAAAACATCTCTGTTAGATTTTTTGGAACATGAAAAAGCAGAGACCACAGATGTCCTTAAGGAAGAGAACAACATTCCTTGGTGGATTACAGGAAATTAAAAAGCCAGATATCCAAATCATCAAAATAATGGGAGTAAATAGACCAAGTCAAAGGTGCCAATGGCTATAGGGAATTTATTTCCCCTTATATGGGCTCCTGCCCCCCCCCCAATTAATATTGCACCAATTGTCTCAGAAACCTCAAACAATTGGAGAACAGCCATGGACTTGTCAATGCTGGGTGTGCCTCCAGCTTGGGGAGTTGAGCATAAAGCAATTAGAGGGTGGCTTTTGGCCAATAGCATTATCTGTTCCAATTACTTTGCCTTAAGCAAGGTGTGCATGCAAGTATGTTTTGTCCAGAGATAATACAATAAAAGGCAGTGGAATGTGATTTAATATAGAAGGGGCTGTAAGATTGAAGACTTGGGGAGTGGTATAGTGTCCAGGGCAGGCAAAGAAGGTTTGAAGGGATTTGGCCCCTGAAGCCTTAGTGCCACCATTTTTTGGGAAGGTTGACATAAGTCAATCAGGGATCTTGGCTGTCAGATGCTTCAGGCAAACAACAGCCCCCCTCTCTGTTTGTCTTCCCTAAGCACCCATCCTATTTCCAACATACCACCCAAAATTATTACCCTGTGGTAGGATTTCCCAGTACTCCAGTGAGTCCATTACCCAAGGGTTCGATGATATGTACTTTCCTCTTTGATTTGAAAAAAATATTTTTTTAGTGAATCATTAGCCCAAACACTCAGGGAAAAAGATAGCCTCAACCAACAAGAAGATTTAGACTTTCACAAAACCAGAAAGTTGGGCTGAGACTCAGGCAGTGGCCTGGAATTCAGGAATGCCAGGGAAGCATCCTTTATAAGGGAAGGGGGAGGCAGTCTGTAAGGGGGTGAAGGGGGCTAGTGTCTGGACCAGAATCCACTATATACCCTATGGGGGAGGTGTCTCAGTCTCACCGCTGAATCTCTTGGGTTAAAAATCACATGAATTTCCAATGATAGCTGAGCTTGGTTCTTTTTCTGATTTGGGAGACACACCTGGCAGTGCTTGGAAGTTACTTTTGGCAGCTCTCAGAGGACCACGGGGCTCCTGCATGCAAAGCACATGCTATAGTTCGTGAGGCATCTTCCTGTCCTTAGTGTGGGCTGGTACTTTATCACCCAAGTTCCCAGTGCCAGCCCTGACCAATGTCTGAGCTCAGTGTCAGGCCTTAAATGCCCCTTCATTGGGCGGGTGTACAAGGAGGAGTCTCTCTATGTCCCTGCCATTATTTCTGGTAACGATTCCTTGCTTTCTGAGCTGAAGGTAATGCCAATGCTAAAGCAAAACAAACAAACAAACAAAAACCTATATCTGGCTTTTTGTAGGTACAAATCAAAACCCCACAGGTTTTTGGAAGTGGCAGAGAATGAGGCAGCTGGAAATAGAGAAGAGGAGGTGATTTAAGTGAAAAAACTGGGGAAGAGAAGGTCACCCTGAATGCCAGCTTATGATAATGGTACTGCTGGTCGTTATGAGACTAGATGTTGGTACTCAACTGTAAGTTGGGCTTTGGAGAGGACGCCAAAACTTTTCCTAACTTTTTCCCCACAGAGATCTGGGACTTCCTCTAAGTCCTTTGTCTCAAGGTGTAATGAATTCAAAGGTGATATAATTTAATTTCATTTTATTTACTCTTAGACTTCACGTTGAACCCCAAACTAGAATTATTTGTCTGACCACAAGACAGCATTGGAGGTGGCCCAAGGATGAAGATACGGACTAATTGGCAGTTAAATGAGGCTGAGATGGAGCAGTCAGGAAATATGCCTGGAGAGGGAATTGTAGTCATCCAAAGGACGCGGAAAAAACACCCCTCTGGCCTCCAAACTGCATTCCTCATATCTCTAACCCATGTTCCTGTGCTATAGGATAAACGAAATAAATCAAAAGACTCTTGGGATAGATCAAGACTAAGCCTGCAATAAATTCCATTAAACTTACTGTCAGTGCCTTGCCTGGAAACGTCACTTCTTTTGGAAACTTAAAAATATCATTGAATGCTGGGGCGGGGTGGCAGGCACTGAGAAGGAAATTTGGACCTCAGTTTTGAGGAGGTTCAGGAATTAGAGATGATGCAGGGTTGTGGAGATTGTATTGGATGTACTGGATACCAAGGAGACTCCCCCTTTGCTCTGTGCTCCACATTGACTATCTCAGCAGCTTAAACATGGCGGAGTTCTGCTCTTCTCAAACTGGCTTCTAAGTGTCAGTTTGTTAGCACCAGGCACAAAGAAATCCCCTAAATAAATTTCAGCAGAATGAATGAAGGCTGAACGAAATGGTTTGGAATTCTTTCAATTAGTCACACAAGGTAACTCTATGTTTTGAGGGTTCTCATGTGCTAAATAGTTTGCATAGATGATCTCATTTATTACCTATAGAGGGGGGAAGGCTTCATTCTTTTTCACAGATGAATGAGTTGAGCACAAACCACGTTCAACAGTGAGCCGTGTTCAGGAGTCAACCTAGAATTGTTCAGCACGGAGCCAGGCACACACGACTTCGAAGTTGTTCTGAAAGTTGTTCTGATTTGAAATTCAGCTCACTCAACTACCACCAGCTCTGCGTGTTTTGAAAAGAAGATGCATGGAGCTGAATTTCTCAGACTCTCTCTCTCTGACTTGCTTCCCAGGGAACCCAAGTGGGAAAATGAGAGATTCTCATTGTCGACCTCCCATCATCAGTGAAACTGTATTTCTGCAGGTCCAACGAACGGGGCATCTACAAAGCTACTCTTCAGGGTCTGATCTATGTTTTTCATTAAATCTAACAAGCATTTCTATTACAACATGCAGGCCAAGTTTTAGAGTAACAATTTTCCATCTGGTGGCCAGACATTAGGACGCATTTTAAGCAACTAAGTGGACATGCGGCATGGATCCCTGGGGCCAGATTGAAACTGGAAATAGAACAAGTGTGATTTGGGAGTCTTGAGGCAGCATTTCTGGGCAGAGAGATAAAGGCCAAAGGAGATGGGGGTGTTCTGCTCTTTGCTTGCTCAGGAAATTGCAGTTGCTAATAACAGTCATGTGGGTCTTATATCAGGCACCCCTTTATTTTTATTGGGAAAATCATGGAATTAGCCTTGGAGGAATAAAGTCGAGCAAGAGAATGATTACTGCCCCCAGATGGTCACTGTTGTGGATTTAAATCAGTGATTTTTGGCCAAAGGCAATTTTAACCCCCTTCCCCCAAAGTCCCAGGGGATATTTGTAAAGTCTGAGAACATGTTTGATGAACACTTCAGGGAGGTACTGTGGACACATATATACCCCTTCAAGAGCTAGTGTCATGGCCCCAGATGGGATGCCTAGCAAGGAAAACCTGACTGAGATGTTGAAGAGAAGAAGGGGGGAGAAAGTAGGGAGAAAAGAGGAGGAACAGAAGGGGTATTTATGACAGTGATAAAAATGTACATGAGTCCTACTAGTGCTTATCTTAATTCACTATCTCAGCCATACCTTTGGCCAAAAAGTCACCACCATTCACTCATCAAATCTTACCTTAATTCCTCAGAGCCCATATTTTCCCAAGAAATTTGGCAAACTTGGGCTCTGAGATGTCAACTCACATTTGCCCAAGGCAGTACTGACTCCCAAGACTCTTGCACATGAGCTCCATCTGTAACCCAGTATTACTTCTAGACATGGGCTTGGCAGGGCTCTGTGGGTGCTAATGACCATCCCTGGGTTCACAGGGAAGACAGCACTCTCAGCTTCCCAACAACCCCCAAAGGCTCTTTTACTTCTTGGTGTTTTGCTCTGGTGTGTCCTGAGCTAAACAGCCTCAGTGCAGCCAACTCAGGAGACATTCTCAATCAGGTCTGGTAGATGCTCTCAGTGAGCACTTCAGTTATGTCAGGGAGAGACCAGTAGTGTTTAATGGGTAGAAGCACAGGAAGTGGCTCAAAATGTTATACTACTCAGGACAGTTTGCCCAGAGCTGACCTGACCCCAAAGTCAACAGTGCAGAAGTGGCGGGAACAGAGATCTCAGTGACTGAGGGTACAGTTTATCTATGTTTTCTTTTGTGTGCTGGGGATCAAACACAGGACCTCACACATGCCAGGTATGTGCTACTACCTAGTCATCCTGTCCCTAAAATTCACTCATATTTTGTTCTTGTTTGTTTTTGTTTTGGGGGCATGCCGGCACCACTTAGGGATTATTCCTGGTTTTGTGCTCAGAAATTACTTCTGACAGGCACAGGGGTCCTATTGAATGCCAGAAATCAAACCCAGGTCAGCTACATGCAAGACAAATGCCCTACCCACTGTGCCCCCCCTGCTCTATGCAACGGACTTGCTGGATTTCTCTTATACCAATTTCATCTTGCTTCTGGTCCTGGCACTAGAACTGGGCTCACAATCTCACTCAGAGCCCACATCTCTCTGATGGAGACAATGCGGTGCAAGCCAGGGAGAATCAGCTAGGTCTACTCTATAGGTCTGGCTTATTTTCTGACATTCTTCTAGCTAAAAGGATTGGTTGGGCCTGCAATCAGCACAGTCAACTGGGGTGCTGTGATAGGGTATGAGAGAGAAAGTTTTCCAGATTAGCCTCAGGGCTGAAAAACAGGGATATGGGGAGCTGGTGGCTCACTGTACCCCACTGAAAGAGATGCTTTGGGATGCAGCCAAGAGAAAGAGAGAAACTAACAGTGATCCAATTTGAGACCTTGAGCTTGCAAGCCTCAAGACTTGCTGATCCTAAACTTCTGACATCCACAAGCCAGGAAACTATGCAATGGTTTTAAGCCTTTTGGGGTTACATTTTCTGCTCCCATTGCTAGTGGAAGAGACAGGCAGAGAACTGGAGGTCCAACAGAGACCCTTCACTTGCAGGTGATGATAACACCCATTAGTTTCGCTGAGAAACTAAATTCAAGAGGCAGCTGCAAGTCTTTCTGTCTTTCGACAGATTTCATGATGCAGGATGTAAACCCAGCAAAAGTTCTGGAAGGTAGGCTTTCCCTGACAAAGGCATATCTAAGGGAACAGCCACTAGCTATTCTTAACACGAGACAAAGCTGGCAGCCTGATTTCTGCAAGGTGAGAGAAAAGAGCAGATCTCATCTGTCTCATCATGAATCTAGGTGTTCTGGGAGAGTGGCGCCTTTCTGACACTTGTTTTAGTGACATCCTTAGAGGCCATGCTTGTGCCAGTCCCTTAGGGACTTGAGCGCAGTTAGAAGTAGCTGCCAGGCAGAGCCTAGGAACACTCTCTGTGTAAACTAGTTGGACTGGATGTACCTAAAGTGTAGTTTTCAACCACCATTGGGCAGGGGTTTAAAGGTTCAAAGGGATTGAGAGCAATGTTCTGCTTAGTTCTGTGGACTCCCACAGAAACTTCCACCAAAGAATTCCCTGACATGGAGTCTCCAAGATTTCTTTTCTACCTGAGGTGGGAAGCAAGTGGTTTTGAGGTACTGTTGCTCAAGTCTTGAAAAACCTTCATAGGACCAAGAAAATGTCTCAATGGGTTCAAGCATGGGAGAATATAGGTAGGGAGTTTGCCTGCAACTGACCTGGCTTTGATCCTCAGCACCATATGTGGTCCCCTGAAATTTTCTAGCAGTGATTCTTGAGAGAAGAGCCTCAAGTAAGACCTGAGCACTACTGGGAGTGGCTGGCCCCCAAACCTAAACCAAAAAAGGTTTAAGCAGCAGGGCCCCCTAGGTTCTTAGTGTGATCCTGAGCACCATAGGTAGTGACCTATAATCTTATGAGTTATGAAATAGTTTTTAAGAAAGGATAAATAACTTACAAGCATATTAAACATGAGGATTGGAAGCTCTTGAAGCTATGAATGGAGACAGTAGATTGTTAATTTTGGATGGGTAGGCCAGATAGTCTTTGTTAGATAACTTAACTCAGCTATCCAAGGATATAAAGGATAACCAAGAAAAACACAAAAAATTATATGGAAGGCCAAATTTTATTGGAGGTCTGTAGTCTGACAATTTGCCAGATTAATAGAAAATAAAAACTAGTAGAAAAGTTAATTTAAGCAATACATAGATATAGTAAACTAGCAAAAAAGTTGAAGATGGAAGGTGATGAAATTGGGATTCCTGGGCATTGGGTATATGTACTGGGTATTGATAATTATGAAAAACTTATTGAACCAGTTTTTCCTTTTCTTTTGTATGTGCCAGAAAACTGCACAAAATATAATTTCAATTGTGAACAAGGGAGCATTCAAAATATGCTGACAAATTTTGCTAAGAGTTATGAGATAGAACAATTAAGATTTTTCTAAGAAAGTAATACATGAACACTTAAAGGATGAGAAGAAACTAATCATGGAGAAAATAGTAGGGGCACAATTCCGGAAAAACAAGACAAACGTGTAAAGTATGAAACACTAGAGTTCAGGCATCTGCTTTGTTATCTGGAAACCACTAGGGGGCGTAGGGGAGAGCATTGCCCACCATGTTGGAAAAGTCCATGGAAAGGAAACCACAGAAGGCTTTTAGAAAAGAGAATTGAGCCTATTTCCATGTTAAGGTCACTTTTCCTTCTCTGTGGGCAATAGATTGAAAGGAGAATAAGGGTTAGGGCTTTTAATCCAACCACCATAGCAACACAGTAACAAAGCATCGACAATGGATGAGATGTATTGCATCAGCTCCTCTAGTCACATTAAATATTACTCATTAGTTTCTCCCATGAAACTATTGGTGGGGGCATATCATTATACCCATAGTGCCAAATTAAAACTGATGACCTGAGGGAACATGAAGATGGCAAGGTCTGGTCAGCACTGGTACATGACCCTATTTCTAGGATAGGCAAACTTACATTCTATTGACCAAATTTGGCCCACTACTCATTTTTTTCCCACTACTCATTTTTAAATAAATCTCCATTATGAAAGAGTCACCAATATTTGTCAATGTAGTTTAAACCTGATTTTCTAGCTAAGTAATAGGTACAGGGACCCGAGGAGTGGAAAACACATCCTATGTGGGTGTTGAAGGATGAAGTTTGTTCCATGAACACAAACAAAAAGTTCTTTCTTTTTTTCTAGTAGAATGTCCAGAGTGAACTGAGTATGACTCAGCCACTCGATTCTCCATTTCACTGTCCTGACTGTCATTTTTACCCACTGTTCTCAGATCCACTCTATTCTCATGTCATATTTTATTTTTACTTGACTTTTAGAAAGACTTCTCAAAACTATAGCCACAGACAAATTACATCTGGGAGAGAAATGTTTCCAAGAAGTGTTTCAGAAGGAACTAATGACAGATCATGTGGTAGCAAGTATCATATGAGAGAGTATAGTTTCTTTTTTCCCCATGGTGACCCTTATCCCAGGGGATAAGGGACCTTGTTTGTTAGGTTGCCTTGAGGGACAAACAGACTAGCAACCCACACACTGCCTTTGTCAAACAGATCAGAATCAGCAACCAATACTAAGAGACTCAACGGATGCATGCGGTGTCTGCTCTTGCTGAAGTTAAAGTCAAGCATCAAATCATGGCTTGGAACATAGGATCCACGGAACACTGGTCTGACTCATTTTACATATCCACAAAATGATTGTGACAACTGGAAGGGTAACTAGCATGGCTTCCAATGCCACTATGGTCCCTCTAAATAGAACTAGAATTGACGTCAAGAGTTCCTCCCTGGTGAGCATGAAGAAGCATGTCTTTTTTCCCTTCCTCTCCAACTTCAGTGCTCCACTGCTTCAATAGGAGGGTGCCTATATCAATGACAGGAGGCAATAATTTCCTCAGAGCCAGCACCCATGTGAAGTCTGAGTTAATGTAACACACAGATCTTCTAATGAACCCAACTACTCAGATCCTATATATAGCCTGCATTGGCCCTTGCAGGAACAGAATCTAAATTGATAGCTGGAGCCGAGGGGAGATTTTCAGATTTATGAAACCCAGTACTGTGAATGCCTTGCATTGCCTTCGGCTCAAAGGGATGCACTATACATGTGCTGAAAGAGTTGGGGGCTCCACTGTTACCCCAAAATGCATGGTGAGGACACAATTCCTTGAAATGTCCAGCCTTCCCCTCCACTTTCCTCTAGGAGGCCCCTCCTGCTGGGGCCTGTCTCCAAACAAACTCACTGTTTAAGTAAATGTGTTTAAACAGTAAATTTTATATCAGAACTGACAGTGAAAATCGAGCGATAATAGCTACAAAATTGCTGGTTTGATTGGACCCTCGTTTTGTATGGATATTACACATTAAAATAAAGACAATTAAATTGTCCAGAAGTTTATCTGTGTACCGTTTCAAATACCACCCTGTACCATCAGGATCTACATTGGCTCCCCAGATACTGTCCTAAGGGAATATACAAATTCATCCATGTAAATAGTTTGTTGGCTGCGATAAGCATTTTATTTGCATTCAGCATTAAGCCAAGCAAGTGTGAATGTGTGCTGTGTGAAAGAAAAGCATGCCAGGCTTAGAACAAGAAATGGGAGCAGTGGCCAAGGGTGGTACCCCCACTGTAGCTGGGAGCATAGTAGAATGAAGTGTCTGACTCCCTTCAACCCATGCTACAGGGAACCTGGCTGAAGCATGCAAGCTAAGGGTCAAAGCAGATATGCACTGCTGGGTTAAGATTCACATAGACAGCAGGCTGGGATGCCCAGCAGCAGGGAAAGGAGTTCATCCACCTCAATGTTCAGAGGTGCCCCCAACAAGCCCTACAGTTCCAAGGGCACCTCTGTGCACCGCTCAGCTGCTTCTTCTTTAAGAAGAATTTACAGAAAGGAAAGGACATTTGCAGACGAGTCCCAGGACCTGCCTGGATCTATCTTCAGGGTCTCTTTCCTGCCTCTGTCTTTCCTGCTTCTGACCCCTAGACATCGCCGTGACAGTCCCCATGAACACTGGTTCTTAACAGTGAGAGAAGGCTCAACCCTGGCTTTTAGTCTGATTTTCTGCTTCAGGATCTGTTTCACATATCGCTCTTTCGACTGGTGTCAGGGCCTTTTCCTTCCTGGCAACTGACATTAACTCCATGTCACTGTCTGAAACCCAGTCACTCCATGGGGGAAGTCAGCTTCCTCTACCTCAAGTGGTGTCTTTGAGGTTAGAGCTTTTAGTTTGTGAAACGAAGGCTTGTCTCAAGTCCCTGGATAGCCATTGACTTCACACACACACACACACACACACACACACACACACACACACACACACACACACACACACACAGCATATATTTTTTTCAGTAGAATGACATTTATAAACTTAGCTTCTGTGTAAACAAATGTGAATGTTGCTGTGTGTCTCTGTCTGTGTGTCTCTGTGTGTCTGTGCACACAGGAGTGCATACTTGTATAGGTTAAACACATATCTTATAGAGACAACCTTTTAATCCATACATTTAGCATGATTTATTTAATTTTGGTTTTAGGGTCATACCTGGTGATATTAGGGCTTAATCCTTGCTCTGTATTTAGGAGCTCAGGGGATGCTATGTGCGCTGGGGATGAAGAATGAAGTAGCTCATTTGAAAGGTAAGAAGAGACTTAACTATCTCCCTGTCCCCATTTAACATAATTTATTTCTGTTCTTTATCATTTTTTTGCTAGTCTGCAGGTTTTGTTTTTGAAAGCTTTGTGGGATATTACTTACACTTATTTAATATTGTAAATTTGAATCATTATCATAGAATTTTGGAGAAAACAGCCAGTTCTTGACATAGTTCTGCTGTGACAGTAGATTTCACATTGGCAAATGCCAGACTGTATGGTGGTCGGGGTCATTATTTGGGATTCAAACTTAATGTTTAACATTTCCTAGTTGTACAAGAAGTATTGGAGAAATGTTTATTGTGAATTGACAATAAGACTTATATTGAAATTACACCCCGTCCTCACCAAGTGATTTTTAGTGCTAAGCAAAGTCCAGGCTTGGCATACAACAGATATTCACAAAAGGTTATGAAATAAATAAATAAACATATTGATGAAGATTGGCTTTCCTAGTGCTGAAAAATCCAGATCCATCATGGGCTGTCAAGGAGCAAAACATATATTTCCTTTCAACTTCTTTGCATGTTTGAAAGTTGAAAGAGCTCTGTTATAACAATTGCCACCATCATTGTCGTCTCCTACACCTGTCAGTGCTGATTAAAAAAGTGAACTGAGTATTTTCTCCCTTCATGTGGGCTTTGTCAAGAGCTCCAGAGCTGTACCATGGATGTTTTATGAGCTTACATTTATTTTGAGACTCTGACCCATTGGACAGAATCATAAGCTTGAACTCTCAGCTGACACGCTGTTGGACATAATGGAGGAGATTTCAGAACAGTATCATGGGCAGTCCAGCAATTTGGGGAGTGCCAGGGCTAAGGAGGAGGAGGAGGCTAAAAGGAGACAGGGAGCTTTTCACTGTCTCCATGGCAGGTCAGGAGCCATGGTTGATGGCCATAGTTGCAAAAGAAACCTTCATCTCACCCTAGCCTGGCCAGGATTGCAGCACCTCCTATCTGCTGCCTTTATTCCAGCTCCCACTAACCTAAGCCTGCACACATGGAACTGGAAAGGACTTTCAAGGAGATGTATATGTGTGTGTGTGGGGGGGGGGGGGATGAGGGGAGTGTTTCTGAGCAGCTGTGTGAATGGATAGACATACTCTGGATGGATGGAAACTTGGAAATTCTAGAACTTTTTTCTTTTGACAGGGTCTCCATGAATTACAGATGCAAGGCTATTGTTGGGCATCAATCAGACATGGAGGAAATTCCAAGTTTTTATTCATTGTGCTTAAAGTAAGCTAGGTAAAAACCTATCAAAGGCCCTTCCCCCAACTTCCTGTTTCCCTACCCTCTTCTTTTGGAATATAAAGTTACACCTGTATTACAGGGCCTTCCCCCACCCTGGTGAGTGGGGTGGGGGGGTCCTGGATAATAAAGAAAAAGTTCTAGCTTTGGGGGAGAGAAGAAGATATATGGGATAAGGAGCACAGGAAAAAACATGGCTTAGAAGCACAGGTCAGCGAGAGCCCGACAAAGAAAGCAGATGGCAGCGCGAGACTAGTGGCAGAGAAAAGATGTGAGAAAATAAAGCGAGCTGACTCCAATGAAACTTTAACTGACTGCTTGTGAATTATTTCTCTGCCATTAACCTGCATCTTTGGACCTGCCAGCGGTGCCCTGCTGGGGGAGGACTCACCCAACATGTGGAGTTCTTTATATTTTTATTCAACAATTGTGGAGTTTGCATGGAAAAACGGGAGAAGGGAAGCTTAAAGCCATACAGTATTCATTTAGACAGAACTACTCTTTTTATTTTTTTTAATACATTTACTTAGTTGTTTATATGCACTTTGGGGACAAAGTTGTTAGCTGAGCAAAATAAAGGGTGCTACTATCACGGGCCATTCATATCAGAGGGGTGAAGCTGCTATTCCCAACCCAACACAAATTCAATACTTATCAATTAAACTAACTCACCTCAATGAGCTTCAGACAGCTCCCAGAACATTTTCTAGGCCTAACCATACTTGTCCTAATGGAACAATTTCCTCACAGCTGTCACCTCCCCAGCAAATTCTCAGCTCCACAAGGGCAGAAATATGTTTGTCTTCCTCTATTGTGAATTCCCAGGATCTGACCCCATACTCAGGTTACAGCAAGTGCCCAATAAAATTTTTGTACACAAATTGAATAAAGAAAACTCACGAGTCTACCTGCAAAAACATCACTGTCAGGGACCAAAGAGTTAGCTCAATGGACTGAAGCACATGCCTGACATGCATGAGGCCAGGCATTTTATTCCTGGCACCATTTGGACTCTTAAGCTTTGCTAAACTCCATTTGCATCAGTCAGGAAGAATCCTGGATGCCCACAAGCACTGCTTGGTGACCTGACCATCCCTGGCATTTTGTGGGAGAACTTTGAGGTCACCTGAGCACTACATGGAAGGAAAGACAAAACAAGACAAAAAAACAGGGGAGAAAGTCCTTTACTTTCCAGTAGGAAGCAGTTAAGAAAATAAGAAATTGACACAAAAGTCAGGAGATCTGGAACAGAGGAGAGGTGAAGGAGGGGAAGAAGTCATTTATTTAGCTAAAAATGAGGGGGTTGGGTCAGGAACAAGAAGTTTTTAAGAAGGGACTGAGAAATTAAAGGAGATTTTTCTTTCAATGAAATACATTTGACATGTAACACCGTATAAACTTAAAGTGTTACAGTGATTCATTTGTACATATGATGGCTGATATAGAGATATTTGTCACACTATGTAATTAAAGTAGAATATTATTGTCTATATTCATTATTCTACATATTAGATCTCTATGGCTTATTCACTACTCTCCAAGTTTGTACCCTAAAGCACCATCAATTATATCCCCCTCTCCCCGAAAGTCTAAGCAAATTTTCAAAGCTAATGCCAGAGGGAATAGCTTGGGAGAGGTCTGAAGAAGTATTTTGCTCCTCTTTCTGAAGCATAAGTCCAATAATTACTCAAGTGCCCTATTATAAAAAATGGCAGGTACAAAGTCTTTGGTCAAATCAAATGCCAACAGGGATTTACCTGTCCTCAGGTAACTCTAGACAGACATGCACAGCTAACATCATGACAGAGCATGACTCAATAGATCCATTCCTCCTGTCTCTAAATAGCTACAAGAAGTTGTTTAAATACAGGCAAGAAGACAAACAGAGAAAACAGTTTTTGAGAACTCCAATGATAGCTGTTCTGTACTTGTGAGTCTCAGACCTGCACACACAAAATTGAAGCCCACTCTGAATTAGGACATACATGGTCATGTTAAGCAAAATTTTAATTTATCATCTTTAAAGGGGGGTAATAATAGCATAATGGCAGACATGCATCAAGGAGTCACATTTCAAGGAAGTGAACTATCAGAGCCAAGGCATCAGAAAAGAGTCCATCTTCTCCCAAAAGTGCTCACCTACAAGCAGAGCATTCTTCATTAGATAGGAATTAAGCCAATGACTTTGCCTTTTGTTCCTTGTGTGGACAGCATTTTCATTTGCTTTTGGATAATGACATCTTTTGAGATTGCAGCTCAAATATATCTAAGGCTAAACAGGGAAGACCTTAGTGGGAAAGACAGAAAACAACCCTAAGTCCACTTGAATGCCCAAATTACTTTGAAGACATACATTAAAACTGCTGCACACAATTTATGGTGAAAGTTCTCTATAATTCATCAAAAAGCCATTTAATTGATATAGAAAACCTTGTTCACAAGTGTAGGCTCTGAATCAAACCAAATGAAAACCTCTTGAGAAGTTCTTTATTTCCTACCACACCTGGCTTTTCCTGGACTACAAGTATTCCTTCATTATGGATGTGATATTATTACTTATGATAATTTGGATTAATGTTTCCTTGGAAGTTGGCATTATGAAAAATGACTTACCTATATACTCTTATTTAATTTTTAATAATATTTTATTAGATTTTTAGAAAAAAATAAAGTTAAAGAACAAAATAATAATAAAGAAAGTTTGTTATTTAACCTGAAAAAAATTAAATATTTAAAAGCACAAGTAGAAGGAAAAAGGCAATAAAAGCTTATGGTTAAAAATATCATATAGAGTTATAAGAAAAGCCAAAAAAGATCAACGCTATATCTTGTTTCTCCTTCTTTACTCCACACACAGAATTTTGTTTTGTTTTTGGGGTGACACAAAGCTGTGTTCAGGGCTAACTCCTAGCTCTGCACTCAAGGTTCCCTCCTGCTGGTTCTTGAGGGACTCTATGTGGACTAGGGGTCAAACTCAGGTTGGCTACATGCAAGGCAAGCAACCTATCCGCTAAACTATGGCTCTAGCCCCTCTACTGTGTAGGTTTTTAATGCTTCCTTCAAAATGAAAGAGACTTTTACCCCCAAATTATCATTCATTTGATTTTTATCTTTATAAGAGCAAGGGTCACTATTGTGCATGATTTTGAGGTAGAGAAAATGAATCATGTCATCAATGGGGTTTATCAATCAATGGGGTTATCTGTCCCATCTTTAAATTGGTAAGACAGGATTTTGATGTGGCCTGTCTGCCGATGATGAAACCAGTTTGCACTATCCCCAGGCAACCAACTTACCTCTTGTACCCCCACTATGGACAACTCTATAAACAGTATAATGGTAGAAAATTGACCCTCTGTACTCCCTCCCCTTCAAAAACCCACTTTGCTCCTGTGGTCAAACCAATAATTATAAAAGGTATCAAAAAATTTTTTTTCAGTATCCTAATCTGGAGACAAAAATGATAAACTCACAAATAATGTAGCATTTACCTGCCTAGGGAAGATAATTGACACTGTTCAGGAAAAAACAATATTGATACATACATATAGTTGCAGATTGACAAATACTAATTAATTCCAGTGTTTCTGCCCACTCTGTGGTACAGATGCAACCAGAAATTCACACTTAGATGGGAACCAGGGGAGAGAGGGCTGAGATGATTTTTTCAGCCAATTAGAAAAAGGGGAAAGATTGTTCTGGCCTCTAAAATTATTTGCTGTTTTTTTTTTTTTTTAACTTTCAGAGTGAGCCCTACTAAATGTCAGCTCTCTTGATCTTGACTTCCTCAAACCAAGCACGCCACTCTGTTTCTAATATTCCTACCAGAGAAGAATGTGAAGTTTAGTGCAACTCCCCAATACAACATTTAACAAGATTTGGCATGGACAATTTTGTAGGAATTACTGCTTGAAGTAGTTCCACATAATGGACTTGGTGATTTCATGGATGAAAGCACAGGTTTTTAACCTCCATGGAACAAAATAAACGTCCACAATGGAGGTGTACTAGCATTCAGAGAAGGGAATATTTCCAAGTTGATTTAGTGTGTTCCTGGCAACTGCCATTTTGGGGGTGTGGAAAGACCATCCATGAAGGCAGAACCAAGAAAATGTCATTAGTCTGGCTAATGCACTGTTTTCCAAAAATAATGTACTTTTGCTAAAAATGTAAAGTGAAGATCTCTTCAGAAGCCCTAAACTGGAGATGCGATCTCAGTGGCAAGTAGTAGGTGCTTGATGCAATCAGCCTGTTCTACATAGGTAATTACTTTTACTACTAATGGTGCCTCCCACTCAGTGAGAAAGATAAGAGGCTCCAGCTCTACTTAATCACGGAGCTTCTTCATTATCGCTCCACCACCTACTGAGTAAAACAATTCACTGGCTCTATTCAGCAGCTCTCACAAATGAGAAAAATTTATGAACGTGTGAGCAGAATGGGACATATTTAGTACATACCAGGGAGATTACCTACTTGATTTTAAAAATACATAGATGCTTCAAAGTTTGGTGCGGAATGTTGCAAATTAAGGTCTTGGGGGAAAGTCTTGGTGGCATAACATTGAAATGGGTTTGTAGCAACTGTCCCTGTTCAAGGTGCCTTGAAAACTAATCAGAGCTTTGAGGAGCAGTGTGGAGGTAGAGAGGGTACAATGAGACAAAAGGGGAGTCAGTGATGAGTGAGTGGGCATTAGCTCCTCATCTTCTCCCTGCCTATTAGTTGTGGAATAAGAAATCAGGCCAATAATATTTGCCCCATTATTTAAAGCTAGCTCTCTTTTATAGCAAACGTGTTTCTAAGAGGATCCATATTATTTTGAATTACACAATAAAAGCCGCAGGACTTATGGGAAAAGCAAAGCAGGGAGCACAGTGCTTATAGCAGAAGCAAATAATAAAAAAAAAAAAAAGAGAAAAGCCTGATAACAATGGGAGCAGCATTGCTCTCAACATGTAAAATTATTGGGAAAAATGCCCTGGCACAAATATGAATAACATGATGTTATTATTAAAAAAATTCTTTTGGAAGTTAGGCTCTGAAAGGGTTGGAGAAAAGTATGGGATATGCAGAGAAAGTTGTAAATCTGATATGAGTGGGTGCAGCTTACAACAAACTTGTTAAATAGGGTGGGAGTGGGAGATAAGGCTTTTGTTGGCCTCTCATTTCTCTGTACCAGTCCAAGTTCAGCGGGGTACCAGCTTGGTGTTTCTATCATTTCTCACAAATAAAGTCTAACCTCACAAAAGCCAGTTCTGAGTTATGTTCAGTTCTGATCGATCATGTTAGAACAAGCTCTTATTCCACATGGGTGTGATGGCCCAATGCAGGACCGACTGAGAAGGAATAATGAACATAGCAAACACTTAGCCAGCACCACGATTCCTTGGCCAACTTGATGGATTAGTGATTTTCACCCCTATCTCCTCAGACAGGGTCTAGTGTGTAGTTAGGACTTTGGTACTCTCTATCATCAGAAATGATCTCTTGTAAGAGAACCCCCTAACTCAGTATGATCCTTAGAGGTTAGTTCATTGTACCTTTGTCTTTTCTCTAACAATATGGTTCCCTGTCAAGAGTTCAAGACAAATTTAGGAAACTAGATCCTTTTCCTCATGTAGAACTTGAAAATGGCTCTGCATGAAGCAAGAATTTAGCTGCCCTTTGTGATAAGTGAGGCAGATCACTATGATGCTCTGGTTAGCTCTGAGTAAAGGCTACCCCATTTTTTCCCAGAAGGCTCTTCCTATGTCTGGCACTTGAAGGGCCTTCCAGAGATGAAGTTATTATCATTTTACTTAAAATGAGAGTAAAATCATTCTACGTTATTGCTTTGCAAACTTTGAAACATTTTTTTAATCAAATTAGGTCTTTTTTAAACAAATTTGAAGATTCAGACTGATTTTTCTGGTTAACTAGAAAGCTTAGGCTATCAAAGGGTGAGACTGCGTAACTCAACAGTTGACTGATATTTGAAATCAGCTCAATCAGAGTCTACTAATCAATGAGTGTCCTAAGAAGGGGTTAATTAAACAGTCTCTGTTGGGAAATTTTAATGAGACAAAGAATAGTGTGTAGCTATTATAGTGTAGAATACATTTGATAAGAAATGACTTTATTTGCTAATTATTTTTCATTGTTATTACTAGTATGAGACCAGTTGATACATCCTATCATACATTCCAGCTGTTTTCAGTCATAACTGGCACTAACCAAACTTTCTATCATCAGAGTTGAGGCTTCATAGCCCTGAATGTTCCCCTCTTCATCCCCAGAACACAGCATGAAGGGAGCTTCAAAATGCTGTAGAGCTACAGGGTAGTGACTGGGAGGGCCTGACTCATGAGGTCTGCAGACCAATCTCTCCCAGATTAACAGGTCAACTGCCTACAATCAACTCTCACTGTTTGGCCCCTTGTGATCTATTCACACTACTGCTCTGTTTCTCACTGCCCATTTATTTCTCCACCACTCAAGCCAATTTTGCCACCAGTAGTGCAAGGAGAATGACATGGTCACGTTCACCGAGGAATCCCACTGTACCTAACTCCCCAGTGTGAATTCTATCAGCATGTATGTACCTTTTCTGTCTACAGCATCTTCTTCCCCTTAGTTCTCTTAACCTTCTCTCCAGAACACCTACCACCTGTCCCCTTGAATTTTTGTCCTCTCTGAAAGCTCAAATAAATATTGGTAGTCTTCCCGTGTTTTCTTTCTCATTTATAAATATTAGTCAGCCTCAGGGCTGGGTGTCTTTTCCTTTCTTATCTCTATCTAGACAGGCCCATCCCTGCAGTGGCATTTAGTACCTCCTACTTGCAGAGATACAAACATTGAAATATCCTGGTATCAAGCTGAGATCCAAGTGAGTACCCAATGGCCTCACAATAGCTCAAGGACATCTTACAGTGACCTCATGTTGAATAATATTTCCCCTCTGATATTCCTAGACTCCCCTGTGATTTCACAAATACGCCAAATCTACTGACTATCCCAAGATGTATCTTTTTTGAAAAACAGAAGATATAATATGATGCTGCTATATCTATTTCGCTAAAATAGTCTAAGCTGTAATCTTAAAATTGTGTGTTTAGTGAAAATTTTGTGGGGTTTCCACCAAAATCTCCCCCTTTCCTGCCCCTGCAAATCATATAGTAGCTAGATCAGTGGTTTTCAGCCATTGATCTGCTGGTCATTGCTAACCTTCAAGCATAGATGGCTGAAAAGCAAAGGTCAAATGCTGTGGTTAATGACAGCAGGTTCTTTGACAGATGCATAGATCAGCGGAGGTCCATGCATGTTAAAAGGTTGAAAACCACTGGTCTGAGCTACCTTTTCTTGTTTCACTTTCAACTGGCATCTTTGCATTTGGCCACATTCTACTACAATATATCCAATATGATGTAGCATAATAATATGCACTGAAGAGTTTATTTCAAAGTGATTACCAAAACCTGTAACTTCCCAACACCCAAAAACCAAAAGCAATATTATTAACACGATTCACAGAACTGTCAGTCTCATGGATTCCTTCAAATCCACTTTCATATGATATACACTTTTATTTCTTTCTCACTCATTCAAGAAACATTTTGCGAGGATGTATTCATTTGTCAGGAATCCTATCATTTTTTGCAGTTGGCAAATCTCTTGAAAGGAACACATATCAGTGGAAATTTTAAGTATGAAAGCTGCTGAGCTCTCCCCTTCATACACAAACTAGAAGCTTGGATTATTATAAAACTAGAAGTGTTAGGTTATGGGTTATGTCAACAGGAACACATAGATTTGTCTGTGGAGTTGGGCTGGTGATGGATTGAAGCTCTTCTTGCACCAACCTTTTCCCTTTTCAATGAATCCATAAAAAAAGGCACTTGCATTCTAGGTATCTTACAGGTAAGGTGGAACAGAACCCCCTCCCCCATTTTGTCTATTGGGTACATTGCACTACTTTATGCTGTACTTAAAGTGTTTGAAAATTCAAGAAATTGCTGGAAAGATATAAAGAGCCAGCAGCCAATTCCCACTACAGCATTACAAGGGACTCTCAGGAAATTTGTTATTAATTTCATCCAGGATGATGTCATGCAAACATTAGTCACCCCCCTTCCAGAGATAACGGATGACCTATGAGTGGCTCCACTCTCTGGCACTCTGTCAACCTTTGTTTCTTCTGCTCCTCATGCCTAATCTGATGCTTCCATTCTCCTCCCCAGTGACTGGCTCTTGACTTCTTTGTGCCTTCACCTTCGACACTTCTTCCTTCTCAGGTCAGCAACACCCTACATTGGTTTTTGAACGTGGACTGGCTCCCCAGGTTCTGCCCTTGCCCATCTCCACTCCTCCTTATTGTTCTTCCTTCTCCCTAGTCCACTCAGTCTCATGATTTCCACCGTCAATTAAACTCTAGAACACTCTTTTCCATGAGAATCTCGGGTTTGTGTTCTTGGACCATGGTACAGTAACCGAGTTTTCTTCATCCCCACCTATGTTTACCCACCCAGCATATCTATACCCTAGTACCAATAATCTTCCTGCTACAAATATTGCAAAGGCAGAGGATTCTGTTTATCACCATTTCTTTAAAGACCTCCCAGAAGTAACTGCAGTAGGTTTGGTGCTTCAAATTCCAGCTTGTAACAGTTCCTTTCTGACCCTGTGTCACCTTAGTGGAGACCTCAATTAAAATGGGCTCATCAGAGACTATGGAATGAACCAAGCCTCCTCTACTGTGCTGTCTTCTCGCATAAAACATCTCTAGGTTCTTTACCATAATCATACTTATCCTGCTCTCCTCTACTCCCACCATTCACACAGTGTGGCCTTTTGATCCATTTGACTCAAGAACTATCATTTTGGGGTGGGAGTGGCTTCCCAAGTGGGGATCAGAGAACCAGCAACCCTATCAATGATTCTTGATCAACCAACCATGGTTCTATATGAGAACCCAAGGATGCTATGTTGGTGTCCTGCATTGCTCAGACCTGCACCACCAGGCTAAGCAAGTGATGCTCAAAAGGCTCTAGGGCTATACCCCATATGCTCAGGAGACTATGATACTGGGGGTGGAAACATAGTTGGCTGCACACAAGGCAAGTACCTTCCCCCTGTACTGTCACTCCACCCTAAAGTCCAGCTTTTGTCCCTTTTCTTGTCCTCAGTGCCTGTTCCTTGCCCATAAACTCAATGAGTCAAACAGAAATAGGATTGAATTCCAGGGGCCCCTCATCAGTACTTCTATTCATACCACCACAGCTGATCCACGAGACCTGCTATTATTCCTGTCACTTTCACTCCTGCTCCCTTATGTTTGTGTCAATGAAGAATGGGTTTGAAGATAAGCTTACTGCTAACATACCCAGAGAAGGCTCCGCCATCATCCTCTGCTCTCATCTCAGTCCAGGCAACTTCTAAGCATCTTCTGGTGTGGTTATTGGGTGACTGTAACAGTGTCACTATCTTCTTTCAGATTTTTTGCTATAAATTATTTTGTAAACTCCTGCCAGATGTAGCCTCCTTAAAAAGTGTCATGCTACTTCTTGCCACCATGAACCAGGATAGTTCCATTGGACACCATGGAGGACATCGCAGGAATTAAGAATTAAAAGGAGCCTTGCCTATCATCTATGAGAGTCACATATTCCTCCACCTGAGAATACAGAAGTCTGGAGTGGTTGACAAAGTGACTAGAAAACCCAGAACTGACATTTTCATTGTCCAAGGGTTTGAGAATCAACTTTCTGCAAATGTACCCATGTACAAGTCCAGCCCAAATACCCCCACTTTGCATTTTTGCATAAATGGTCCCACTTATCTCTGTCATGGTAACCAACTTCCCAGGACCTCATGCCACCCTTCTGGCAAATTGGGACAGCAGTAACCATTCTCCACTCTCATCTTCATTCTCATCTTACTCTGCATCCTTGTAAACTCAATACTCCCTGGCCACACTTGACCTGCTTTTTATTTCTAAAACATTCTACTTAAACTCATTTCTATTTAGGATATTTGCATTTGTTCTGCCCCTCTTCCTGCCTACCCAGGATATCTAGGTTAAGAACAAGCAGTTAGAATTGTCATACAGAGTTCTCTTTTGATCCTAATACATGCCACTTTCTTATCTACCAGAAAACATTCTTCCTATCTCTAACTTACATCATCTAGTCCTTTTCAGACTTGAATGGTAGTTTAATGGTGATTAGAATCTCAGCTGAATGAAGATAACTCATTAGTTGCATTCCCATTGCACAGATTTTGAAAATGGTGAAGAGAAAGCTGCTTTGCTCAGTGCATGAGCATGACAGCATTGAAGACAATAATGAAAGTACCTGAGACTATCTGTCTCTCTTTTATTTATTTGCATTACCCAATAGATCCCGCTCTCCTTCATTATAACACCCCAGGCCTTCAGGCCAAGTACATCATGGTGATCTATTGCTGGGATAAACATCTCCTGGTGATGGCAGCCATGATTGACAAGGATATTTAAAGCATAAGTCACTCTGGATGATATTCAGTTCTTTGTCATTAAATTTCAAAATGTAACTGGTTTGTTTTATAGTTTCTTTTGTTATTGTTGTTGTTTTTAGAACTTTGCATGAAGGTAAAAGGCCAAGACACAAGAGAACATGGTACATCTGAGGCTGACTGGAGAGAACATTGACCACTGAAGCTAATTTCCATAGTAAAGATCAGAAATTTTACCAGTGACCTGTAGGATCTCAGACCAATCCATTGCTTCCACATAGCCTTGCCAGCTTCCCCTATAAGGTGGGGCTATTCATTCTTGCAGGGAAGCATATGGAATTCATGTGTGGCAACCCTCCAGTGTAAATCTAGTGTTGGATTTACGTCACTGATTTCTGCTTATTCCATGCAGCCTTTCTCAGTTCTGAAGATTCTATTATATTCTAAGTTCCTGAAACTCAGGCACAATGATCACTATTTTCTTTTCCTTTTTTTTTTTTTTTGTTCATTTTTTGGGTCACACCTGGCAACGCTCAGGGGTTACTCCTGGCTCTAAGCTCAGAAATTGCCCCTGTCTGGCTCGGGAAATCTTATGGGATGCTGGGATTCAAACCACCGTCCTTCTGCATGCAAGGCAAACACTCTATTGCTGTGCTATCTTTCCAGACCCTTTTCTTTTCTTTTATTTACTATCTTGCAAGTTCTGCTTAGCTGTTGAATCTATGTATGTCTGAACTTTTAGCAAATACAAGCTTATAAAATCTAGTCTTGCCTTTTCACTTTTAAAACACATCTCTGATGGTTACACTTTACCTGACTCATTTTGACGTGTATTCTGATCATCTCATTTCTACAAAAGTGAATGTGGAAGAATAAGAAATCTTGGACAAACAAGCTCATCAAATCTAACTACAGGGGATTGGTCCTGTCTTCTGTTTTTAAGCAAGGGGTCACTTACTTGTAACTGAGTACAGTAACAAATCATAGAAAGGGAAATACTGATATTTTGAACTAAACGGGCTGACAGATAATTTTAACAGATTAAACAAGAAAGGCTTCTCAGAGGAGGTGACATTTATCCAGTTTAAAAAGTGCACAGGAGTTTTTCCATGCCATTGCAAAGACAAGAAGCAATTTATGTTTGTATCATTTACAAGCTCAGAACTGGTAAGGCAGCATCTATTCTTACCTACTGGTCTCTGCAGCAAGATTGAAGATTATTTTATATTTGGAAAAGCATCTTGCATTTCACTGGACATCATAGTCTGTAGCAAAGTTATGGCCCACAGAAATCCTATAAACAATCCTTATGATAAATGATCTTACTTTGAGTTAATGTATAGTAAACATAACAGTGAGGTCAGTGGAAAACTATAATAAATATTCATATTTCAGAATGAGAAGTTACATCAATCAACCTAGACCCAAACTGAAAATAGACCATTATTTTGAACTTGGCAGAGTTATTAGGCCATGAGAAGCAGTGTTTTCAATCACCAAACCAGTTTTCCCAGATTGCCAAAAAGCCTCCATTAGCTCATCCCATATTCTCCTCTTCTTTAAAAAATATTTCATATTTTAAAATATAATATTTAAGAGTAGAAAATTTGAACATAAAGTTGAAAAATCATCCAATATCTCAATATCTAGAAATAAATTATTTTTTTGGATTTTGGGCCACACCCGGTGACGCTCAGAGGTTACTCCTGGCTATGCGCTCATAATCACTCCTGGTTTGGGGGAACATATGGAATTCTGGGGGAACGAACCGCGGTCTGTCCTAGGTCAGCTGTGTACAAAACAAATGTCCTACTGCTCCAGCCCCAATATCTAGAAATAACTTTAAGCTTAGTTGAATTATATTTTAGGTGTATCTCTAACTCTGTGGACAGAAATGTTTATGGATATATAAATGGAAGGGAGGCTGGCTGATGGGTGAATGAATAAATGAATGTATGGATGAATGTATAGGTACAAGTAATTTCTTCTTCCTTTCCAACTCTCTAAGACCAACAATTTTTTCTCTTTCCTGTGAATTCACCTGTCTGACCCTAGTGAGTAAAAAAAATGATTTAGTCTCATACACTCAATTCCTGTGCTTTTCAGATTTCTCAAATGGACTTCCCCAAAGAATTCTGGATAATATTCCAAGGAAAATATCAAAATACCCAACAGAGAAGAGAATAAAGGCAAAGCATTATTTTTGATCATGTTAAATTTACAAATAGTTAATGGATCTGGTGGGTTTTTTTAGACAAAGGTTGGGGATAAGACATCATATATATAGATTCACTATCTCATGAGACAGGAAAGAATAAGAAGACTAGAGATAAATTTTTATTATTCCAGTGATGAGGGGCAGAAATAGGCTGTAGAAATTGGTGTAGGTCTTCTAGGGTCGAGTTTTCCAGACCTTCCTAGAGCTTCCATTCTAGCTACACTGCACAGCACTTAGACACAAGGCTGGAACCAACCCATACTCAACTGCCACCCCACCTTGTGGTAGTTAATACTGCAGCAGGATTAATATTTTCCCGTCTGTGTTGACATCAATTGCACCTATTTTTTTTAAATCCCTTGTTCTTTTAAAAGAAGCTGGGGGCACCGACAATGAGACTTTTCATTCAAAACAATGATTCCCTGAATCACCTCGAGTTACTCAACTTTGCGTTTTTGATGTTCTTTGATATGGATGTGCAGATCAGTCATGTGACATCATAGAACATTCAGGAACCTTCACTATTTCATTGTTCTCCCCCAGGGCTGTGCAAAGGGCATGTGAGGTCACATCATATTCTGTCCTGGGGCTGTTCTATGCCTGGTGGGAGGTTTACTGGCTTCCATAACCTCTGTGGTCTCCACCCACTAGAAACCAGAAGTAACTCTTCAACTGTGACAGATAAAATGCCTCTAGAAACCTGCTAACTATCTTTTTGGGTGTAGGTTGGAGGACTTAGGGTGAACAGCATCTTAAGTTGAAAACAAATGTTTTAGATTCTGGCAATGCAACGTTCGTTGTATTTCGGTTTTAAAAAATGAAGGCAAAGGAATAATATGTTCAAGGGTTACACTCATCCCTGAATAATTTCCTAGGAGTCATTAAAGGATGTGGCTTCATGAATGTGTCTGGACTCAAGGGACAGAAACAAGATCTGGGGAGGAATGATCACACCCCCATGTCAGCACTGTCAGATGAGAGATCTCAGCTCTCTGCTCTCCTGATCTGCGCCTCTAAGAATGACAGGAACAGGTAAATTCCGCAACAGACACCTCTATCCCGCCCCCAGCCTGCCTGGCTTTAGAAACCACATAAAAAATCCACAGAGAGAACTGGAAACGCAGTCATCCTTCATTCCATCCCAGGCACTAACAGGAGAAAAGGGGGAGGAAATACACTGCTTTGACTTTCTGGATAACTTGGAATGCCGATGTCTTGCCAATTATGGCAGCTGTGGTTGCTTTATCTTTGGGGGACATGAGTGGTGCCCCAATTGTGAATTCTCATTTCCAGCCAGAGTTCAGATGGCTGGTGAAACAATGTCAAGAAGCTCCTGAAAGATAGTCACTAATTAATGAACATTAAGCCCTAGTTTTTGAGACATTTGAAAGAAATCAGGACAAAGCTCTCTGTCCTTATAAGACAGATCTGGGAGTAGGAGGAGGGAAGGAAATTGACATCCATGAGGCCGGCTTCTTCTCAAATTCCCATGATTCACCAACTCATCAAATGGAGGGATTTTCCTCTACATAGAACTTTTATTTTGAGGGGGATAAAACTGTCATTGGAGGAGTTCAATCACGGCTGTACTATTTAGGGATATAAATGTAAGGATTAGTATCTTACTAATCAAACGGGCAATTGTTTTGTTCTAAGGGTTGCGAAACTTCCCCCCTTCCTTCAACCAACAGTACACATTCCTCTAAACACCTCAGTGTTAGTAATTGTTCAAAAATGTGTCAAGCTACCAGTAATTTAAGTCCTGTCAAAAATAAATCTCAGACACTCACTTCTTCCAGTCACTGACTTGGAAAACACGCCCACATGTCAATTACCGGAAGCTGCAGCAATGTTTCTTTGTTCTGAATTTGTGTAAACAGAAAAAGGTTCTTTCTCACTAACAACTGTTTTCTAAAACATATATAAATGTTTATGTGAACTTCCATGCAGCAATGCCTCATAGAAGCAATAAAAACCACCAGAGCTTACACATGAGCACACACACACACACACACACACACACACACACACACACACACACACACACACACAGAATCACACACTCAGTCTCATCCTCTGAGTAAGAAATGTACAAGTGGCGGGGAACAATATTATTGACTTGTGAAATCTTTTCACTGAGGCCTAACCTTAAAATATTTACATTTTAAACTATGAGTCACTTGATCTCCATTTTTTAAGGAGGCAGTAGTAATCAGCTTTTTCTTTAATATCAAAAAGAGATTGTTTCACAGATAAATTCAAAATCACAAATAAATAAATGAGCAAAGAACTCTGACTACAAAACAAAAATTATTCACAAATTGGCAGCTAATTAAGATAGGCTATTAGACAGAGTTTCACTGTGTAAAATTGGGCCACACAACTCAGACAGATAAATCTTGTGACTGGAATCCACTTCTATTATATACACACTGGTAAGCGGCTATGATCAAGCTATAGATTAGGAAAGTGAGTGAATTTTTGAGGGTTTCCATTTCTAACATAAGGGCATTTTTATTGAAGAAGATTGTAATCATTTAATCATAAAATCACTGATGCTCGTTATGTTGTGAGTTCTCCAGGAAAGATTTTTCTTACTAAATCAGATGACTGGATTTCAACAAGGAAGGAAAAGAAAAATAAATTCAGTTGACTTGCTATTAATTGTTCCCTTTCCCCTTCCTTAGCTCTCTGCTATATGTCCTATAAAATAAATACAACCATAAAAATAATACAAAGTTGAACCATGCAAAGATTTTGGAACAAGACTCTAAGTGGTCCTTTCAAGGGGGAAATTAGAATAAGTTGGTTTTCATTAAGAAGGAACAGATCAATATTTCATTATTAACATGGTGACAATTGCATGTTAATAAGAAGTCATCTTTTTTTTTCAAAGCATCTAACTGCCACATCCCAGGATTAATAGCTTCTCCCATTCAGCCAAGAGTCCCTGTTAACTCTCTTGTTCTGATGCTTGAGCTGATGGGTGTATACATAGATAGGTATGTGTGAATGCATATGTGTGCATAGTGTATATGTATGAGATAGTGTATGCATGTGTAAGCATGTATGCATTACATGTATATGTGGGTGATAGAGTATATACGTAGATGTGTGTGAGTTCTGTGTTGCATGTATATATTTATTTGTGTGCATGTATATAGACATGTGTGAATGTAAGTATTGTATGTAGGATTATGCTGGTATGTGCAAATTGTGTGTTATATGGATCTGTATAGATAGGTATGTGTAAATGTCTATATAAGCTTATGTGTGACTATGTATGTAAGCATTGACCCTTTGCTAGGCAGGGTTAGGAAACTGATTCTCTCCAGAAGCTAGAGGTCCTTCTAACCTTGTCCCCCTTAGGTCTCTCTCCCCCAAAATGTTCTCCATCACCATCAACTTCTTTGTCACTGGCATTTACATAATGACTCTGTTTGGTGGCCGGTCATTTTACTCAGAGAAGTAAAGCTTTTTCTTTTCTTTTTTTCTTTTCAGGAAGGCAGATAATAAGATAAATCATTAATTAAAGGGGCTGCATATGGGACAGATGGAATTCTACCCATGTGACTGCCTCCCCCAAGCTTGGGGGGGTAGAAAGCACCATAAATCACTCATGGTCGAGCGACCTTCAATAGGGCCGTCCTGGTCCTTCCAAGGGATGATAAAGCACATGGATTCCCAGTGCAGCCCATTAGGTATTCCAGAGGAGGTGAGTGAGGAGATAAGGCATTTATCCTTCTTGGGAAGTATCATTTCCTGTTCCATGTGGGGTGAGGAAAGCATATCCAGTTGAACGACTAATGAGAATTAATGCACAATTCCACAGAGGATTCTGGGCCCTTTTCCTTTGTGTGGGAGCTAAGTAACAGCAAAATAGGAGAACAGCTTCTGGGGACCCTCCAGCAGTGAATCTGGCATTGCACACTCACCCCTTCCACCTTCCTTTCCCTTTCTTTCTCTCCTTTTTTCCTCAGTATATGGGTGCCAGCATTACCTCATTGTTCTTTAAGGGAACAAGTACACCAGGAAATCTCAGAGTCCCAGGAAAAGTAAAAATGAAGGTTTCAGGCACTACTAAGACCCAAGTGACCATCTTTCTAAGCATTAAAATCTTAATGGGTGTCTTCAAAGCCTCACTACAGCATATTTTGCACTTATGAAAACTTTTTCTTTATTCATTTCAGTGTTGATTCTGTGACACCTAATCCAACCAGAGAGACTTTGCATCCACCTCACATAAACAGCCAGAAAGACTGAAAAATTCATGCAAATAAACTCTAACTGGTAAATACCACTGAATACAGGATACAGAGGCCATGGTGTATGAGACACATGCATGCTTGTGGTGATTCTGAATTGGCAGGACAGAGGAGATAAATGAGGCAGAATTCAGTCTAGAGAATAAATGAATGAGGAGATAAGGAAAAAGTTGAACTTGGAAAGATAGCTTTATAAGGGCTTTATAGATGATGGATATTAAGAAGATGGACTTTATCTGAATAAACCCAGGACTGTGGATTAAACTGTGTTCTAGGCTCACCCCCTGAAAACACAGAAGACCTTACCTATGTGCTTAGCCCTATTTGGATATAAGATACAATAGCATTGAGTCATTAAGTGCATCCCAATCTACTCAGATTGTTTGTCCTTAGGAATGAAGGGGAGTAGATGGAACATGGGCAATTCCTAAAGGACACAGATACTTGGAGGGAACCCTGTTATCACAGAGGAAGTAATCAGGCTGCTGTGCTCAAAGCCCAGGATTGCCACCAGAGTCAGAAGTTGCAAGAGACAAGGCTCTATTCTTAATCTCTGTGACCCTTAGCAACAGTTCTCAACCTTGTTTTATCTGCAGACCAGTTAGAGCTGAAGAACTATTACACAGCCTTCAAAGACAGAAACAAAAACCAGGGCCAGAGAGATGCTTCACAGCTTAGAATACAGCTTTGCATGGAGGAGACCCAGGTTCAATCCCCAGTACTGCATGGTCCCTCCTACATTGCTAAGAGTGACCTGCAAGTATACTGAGCCAGGAGTAACTCTCATGGCAATGCCAGATGTGTCCCAAAAACTAAAGAGAAAAAAAAGGAAAATATTATTTTAAATATCATTTTGTTCACTTGTCTTTAAACAGCCAATGTTATGGAACCAGGGATGTAACTCCATTGTAGAGCACCTGCCTTGCATATTAGGTTCTGGGTTCAATCCATGGAACTGCATTAAAAAAAAAAGTAAAGAAATAAATTATTTATTATAAGATGAGCATTGTATCCAGGTGGTTGGATATTCTGCAGCAGAAAATTTCTGTGGATACTGATGGTCTGCAGACGAGCAGTTAAAAATCAGAGTGATGACGGCTTTGCCTACACATGTCTTTGACTTTGCAGCATCTAGAACTTGGAGCAGCATCTAGAACTTGGTTTACAGTCTTCCAGTTTGGATTTCTTTGTCCTAGCAGCAGGCCTAGGAAACCAAGAAAACTGGGAAGTCCTGGTAGGAAGTTTTTCACATATGCCAAGTTTCCAAAGGAGCTACATGATTAAAATACACACTAAGGGGTCAGAGTGATAGCATAACAGATAGGGTGTTTGCCTTGTATATTGTTGACCAGGGCTAGATCCCTGGCATCCCATATGGTTCCCTAAACACTGCCAGGAGTGATTCCTGAATGTAGAACTTGAAGTACACCCTGACTACAGACAGGTGTGGCCCAAAACAAAACAAAAAAATAAAAAATGCACATCAAGGACATGGAAAGGGTCAGGGCTAAGAGGACTAGAGGCCTGATAGCTGTGCCACCCAAATAGCAGCCAATGTGCTGGGAGGGCAAGAGCGAGCATGTGCTTCTTAAAGTGGGGCACCTGAATTCCACACAAAGATGGTATCTGCGGCCCCAAATATAGCCTTCAGTAATGTTAGTATGATTTTTCCTTTTCACACATTGAGTTGTTTTTCTCTGGATGATAATTGCTTTTTGCATAATGAAAAATTTGCTGAAGAATGACAAAACACCAAGAACTACTTCTCACCTCCTTGAGGACCTGCAGCAGAATTGACACAATGGGGTGGGGGTGGGAAGCAGCTGTTGCCATTGAGAAGAGTGACCAGACAGGAGAGGCACACTTTCACCATGGCATGTCCCAGGAGTTATGCCATGCATAGGTCACAAACAGAACAAAGCAAGTCCAAGTCCTTTTCCAGTGCTTGGGACAACAGTTCCCTTGCCCCCATTGCCTCCACCAGAGAGCACTCTGCTCCAGAAACTCCTTTCCTTTCCAGGGACCCTCTCTGGCTTTGTCATCCTCACCCCTGTCCTCAAAAGCCTGAGAAGATCTTGTGGAATGAAATGCTGAACCAAGGACCACAAGTTTTGGCTTGGGGATTTCAGGAACAGACATTGTAGCTTGAAAAAAAAATAAAGATCATTTTAGAAGAGCTCCATGATAGGTTGATTTTATTTCCATTTTCCATTTCCCTTCACTCAAAAGATAAGGATCATGGGGCTTGGAAAGAGTATGTATTGAGGTGATCTAAAAGATTTCAAAGTTGGAATATGTGAGGTATCATCCTCTGCCCTGACTGTGATTTGCCAGGCTCAGTTCTCAATATGGGTTTGTATGTGGGTGTGTGTGTATGTGGGAGTAGGAAGAAAATTGTAAATTAATGTTGCCAATAAGTCTGGGGATTCAAGAGCAAAAGCATCTTCTGTTTAGAAACCTTCTCAAGAAACTCTACTCCCCTGACTCATGCCTAAGTTCCAGGTTGCAGTGGTTCCAACCTTTCTTATACTTGTGTATGGGGATTAAGTTGTGATGGCCTTTAAGTGGACCATTACAGGTTTCCTGAAGCTTGAAGATCACTATTCTAGACCAGAGATACTCTGGTATTACTAAGTAAGAGAGTCTGTATATGCATGACGTACTGCAGGAAAGCTTTGCATCAGAGCAAAAGCACCTCTTCCGGAAGGCAGCGTGAACACTGAGTACCACAATGACCTCCAAGTTCTGTGCTGTGTCTATGTCCCCTGGAGGCTGTATCTGGAGGCTTTGATTCAATTGCTACCTTGACTTGAAAATATTTTATGTTAATTAAACCACATCCAAGTATGAGCCATTAGTGGTACACACTGGCATCAATGTGTTCACATCTCCATGAGCATAGGTGCTCACAATAAGGATTTAATTTTTGGGCCAGAGCAATAGTACAAGTAAGGTATTTGCCTTGCATGTGGCTGGCCCACATTCAACCCTGGCATCCCATATAGTCCCTAGAGCACCATTTGAAGTGATCACTGAGTGCAGAGTCTGGAGTAAGCCCTGAGTACTTCTGAGTGTGGCACCCTCCCAAAACAAAACAAAACAAAAAAAAAGAATTTAATTTAGCTATAGAAGATTAATAAAGCTAGATTTTGTACCACTGGGGTCTGTATCTTGAAGTTGACCACATAAGGCTGTTCCTCATAGAAGTATTTGTAGTGAGCATATGAATGTATGTCCCTACATTCAAAAGCGAGGTACCCTTAACCTCCCAACCAGGACACAGATCTTTCCAGGGTGGGATGAGTTTTTCCTCAACCACCTCTGATGTCACTGGATTCCTGCCAACATCTCTGTTTGGTCACACATGTTATTCTTAGGAATGATATTTTTCCCTTTCTTTTTTTTTCTCAACATCTCTGAAATCAGGATTCCTTGGGATTTTAATATCACATTTTGTTATTCTTTTATTAAAATATATTTTATTTAAATACTGTGATTAGAAACATGATTATAGTTGGGTTTCAGTCATAAAAAGAACACTCCCCTTCACATTCCCATTGCCACAGTTTGTTATTCTGTTTCCACCTTCTACTTGGACAATGTTAAATGCTTTTCAAACTCCCCCTTCTCCTCTTTGTCTTTCCCTTCCAAGTAGAAGGAAAAGATAGGTTTCTTGTTGACAGACACTACAGTTAAAACACAGGAAGATTTTGGGGGCAGATCCATGGTTACAGAGCATAAAACAATCATCCTCTTGGCTGCAGCTACAGCCTCTCTAATCATTGTCACAGTTATCATTACTATGTTTTAATTGCTGGCTACCTGTCTACAAACGCTATCCCTGAGTTATCATATTTGTGCACAGGATTTTGTTAAGTAGGTCTTAATCCTGTCATCATGCACAGATAAGGCAATTGAGTCAGAAAGAGACTAAATGCATGGTCAGAGTCTACAGAAAAGAAATGGAATTGAGAGAAAGTGACTTACGATGGATATTCCTATTTAAACTCTGAAGAAGATGCCACCCTCTATTTCATTGAGTTCTTGCAACAGAAAATAAATTCATTATATGTAATATATAATATATATTATTATTACAACAGAATAGAGTAAAACCCAGCAACTCAGCAGGAAAACTTGAGCAACCAAGTGTGTCATCTGTCCTTCACAGAGGATTGGACAGCAGCTACTGTTTGGTTGGGGGCCAAACAGTGGTCAGGGCTTACTCCTGGCTCTGTGATCAGGAATCACTTGGAGGACCTTATGGAGTGGTGGGGATTGAATCTAAATTGGCCAATACCTAACCTGTTATATTACTGTTCTGCCCTTTGAATTGGACAGCATTTTAAAGATGGGATGGCTTGTAAGACTGGGCATCAGTGTATGGACTTAGCAGCCCTTCCAGTTCCTACAATTCCACAGGCATGAAATGATGAGGGAGGCGGAAACCATTAAGATGGGGGAGAGACAGAGGGGTTTTGTTTATACCTTGATTAATTTAGAATGTTAATCTCAGAGTCTCATGGGTTCACAAAAGTTGGTTTTGAGGGGCCAGGGCAATAGTACAGTGGTAGGGTACTTGCCTTGCACAGAACTGACTAGGTTTGAACCCTGACATCCTATTTAGTCCCCTGAGCCCACCAAGAATGACTCCTAAGTGTAGAGCCAGGAATAAACTCTGAACACTGCTTCCCAAATAAAAGACAACCCAAAAGGCTGGTTTTGATAAATAATCAGGAACATAAGATTAAAAAGCTTTCAAAGGTAGAATATTTAAGAAAAATTAAAGAGTATTGTAATCATTTTTATTTTTCCTTAGTGGACTGACTTTAGAAGCTAACTGCATACAATAGGAAACAAAAAGTGTTAGGACTTGTGACCATATGTATGTACTCCCTGGCCTTTGTTTATTACCATTTGACCTTCCAAGGCAGACCCAGAACTATCTTATGCCCTCTTTGAATGTTTTGGAATTATTTTTCATGTTCTAACCTGGTACAGTCTAGAAATTTTGTCTTTTTTAAAAGTAAATAGATAAGTGCCTATGTCATAAATATCTGTTCACTATCTTGCTGATTGACCAAAAATAACACTGATTCAGTCCCATCTGAAATTTTTATTTTAAATTACCCAAATAACCCTCAATCTTACCAGCTCTTAAGAGCCAAGTGCCTGCCATGTAGATATAGCAATTTGCCGTATTCCTATTGAGAAACATAACTTGAGGCTTCCAGTTCTTTTGCAACAGCACAAACAGAATGTCAATTTCCTACCGAGTTCAGATGGGTCTATTTCAGATGACTATTCAATATATATGCTGTTTGCTAACACTCACCTGTAAATTTGTGTTTATTCTTCCTTCCTCAAGCTCTAAGTGCAATCTATTTTAATTTGCCCCCGTGCCAAATATTCAGTTGCTGACAAACACACATTCAAATTTCCTTGCATATTCATGCCTGTGATTTTGTGCGCAAATTGAGTTCCTGGGTAAATCAGTTTTGAATTTTGCATACACATACTTGTGCGCATGTGCAAGCACCCCTTCTCTCTCACACATAATTCTCATTCATAGACAATTGCTGGAAGAGTTTAAGGAAAGATGAGGAATAGGTCTTGAAATAAGCCTCTAATGTCTAACACCTGATAATATATAATGTCTAACACCGAATAGTAAGAGTGTATAGTAGGACTATGCATACTAAGACTGCATAGTAAGGTACTATAGATGTGGTAAAAAAGACCCACCCAATAAATGTTAAATGTTTATAAATTACATTATCCTGATTTTACAAAGACATTTAGATAAGATGATACTGATTTAAAATGTATATTAGCTATAGCACTGTTTATATATGGCATATAAATAGAATAGAAAATTTTAATCTTTAATTTATTTATCTAGTTGGGTTTTGGGGCTACACTAAACACTAGGGATACTTTTGGAGCTGTGTGCTCAGGAGTTATTCCTAGCAGACCTTGGAGGACTTGATGTAGAGCTGGTGAAGAAGCCAGGGTTGGTGGCAAGCGAGACAAGTCCCTTAATCCCTTTACTATCTCTTAGGTCTTGATGAACAAAATTGTAATTGCTTTGGTGATTGTGTATAGTTGCACCTACTTAACTTAAATGCACTTGATTTATAACTTCCTAATATTTTCAAATAATATGGTCACAAAATAGGAGAGCTATACCCACTTTTGTTATTTCCTGTCAGAATCTGGGTTGTACCAACGTTTCCTTTAGTTTGCTTTTCAGACTCAAGAACATTGCACATTTGTAGGAATTATCTAATATGTTTATAGGGAATTTTATAATGTGCCAAGAAATTTCTAGTAGATTATCTTACTTTGTCCTCTTACTGACCCCGTGGGAAAGATACAGTTCACTTCCATGTTTTAGATGAGTTGACAAAAGGGAGGTTAACTGACAATGTCATTGAGTTGATGATTAAAGCTACTCTAAGAGCCAAGTTTCAACTCTTTTTCCTGGACTCACAGCAGCTTCCTGATGCTGGTTTAAGAACATATCTCACCATAGAATACTTTTGGAAGAGCTACAATCTGCATTCTTTAAAAACCTCTATTCGTCTGCACTTTAAATTTCAGTCCACACTAATTTATCTCAAGAGGGACCAGAAAACAATAGCACCAATACTTGGGAGAATAACATTAGAAAAAAATAGCAAAATGAAGAGGAAGAGTAGCAACTTGGTTTCCAAGCTGACTGCCACTCTTAGAATAAAGGTGATGGGGGAAGCACATAGAATGATTTCACAATGGAATTTGAACTGCAGATTTTTTTTTCAAGTATCTCTTTCTAGTGTTAAATCCAAAGAACCAAGCCATTTGGAAAAAAAAATCTCATTAAAACACTTAGAGATTTTTTTTTTATAGAGTCTTCATAGATTATATTTTCAAGTGAGTTCACCAAAGAGAGAAACAATGAAAGGATACATACAACCTGCCAGTGAAATAAAGGTCTGATATTTGGGACATATTTATAAAACACAGTTAAATCAGCCATATCTATTTTAGTTATACATTATAACCCCAATCTGTTGGTCCCCTCACTTATTTTAGTCTCATCTCTCTGTTGAAGTAACTGAGGGTGTTTTCTGAAAAAACACCAGCAGCGGGTCATCGGAGAAAGGGGTTCACTGGGCAGATATGGGGAATGTATGGTGGATTCCCTCTCTGATGTCTCCTCTTGCCTCTTGTATATTGCCAACCCTCTTTGATAAGAGAGAGCAATTTCTTCAGCATGCTTGAAAGGGGAAGGAAAAGATTCATGGTCTTCAACATTATTACTCTTTTCCTTTCCATTTTTGGTTTTCATCACTAAATCAGAAGCTTGCCTAAAGGTTTGTGATTGTGCTTTGTGATTCAGGTATTAATCCTATCACAGATGAGCTTTGTGTTTTGATAGCAGTGAGGTTGGGCAGAGCAGGAAGAAATGATCATGAGATCTTATCTGTGCTAGGAAGGTAGATATAGTGGAGTTGGGGAAACAGATGAAGAAACAAGCAACTGACTTCCAGGACATAACATGGATAGAGACAGAGACTCAGTAGAGCACTAGGCTGGGAAGACCAAGAGAGGCTGCAGAATACAGAACAGTGTTGATGAGGAAGAAAGTCAGCCTATTGATTCTTGCATTTGAATCTGTGACGGACATGTTAATGCCTTTAAAGGACACTTTTGTCACTGCTCTGTAAAGAATAACTGGGTTCTGGAAGTGAAAGATTGTCAAACTCCTGGTTTAAGCTCCAACTTTACATTCGCTGTTGCTAATGTGAGGGACATGGCCAATAGTGTTCAGGATACATGCAATACTGAGGATTGAACTGAGGTCCTCAGACTGCAAGGCACTTTACCACCTGAGTCACATCTTGACCCCATATTTTATAGGGTTTTTTTTTTTTTGAGTGACAGAAATTCAGTCTATTCTCAGCTAGTAGATCCAACTCCTACTACTTGAACCCAACTTTGCAAAGCAATATTTTTTAGAAAACTATTTTTCAGAAAGAAATGAGGGAAATGGAGGCACTCATTTCTCTTTTTTTCCCTGAAGAAAATAACTTGGAAATAACTTGGGAAAGTAGTATGGATAGAATGAATGACTCTGGGTTTGTTTTATGTGTGAGTAGCAAAGAATTTCCAGACTAAGTGGCAGCATAGCATCTGCTGAAAAACCAGTTAGCTACCATGGACCCTTGACATTTGGAAGAGATATACGGTGCAGCTTTCAAAAAACCCTAAATTTATGAAGCCTCTAAAGCATATATTTTCCCTCGTAAAATGCAGTGAGGTCTGTCTGAAAAATTTAAGTGACTTCTTTAGGGTTCTTAATAGCTTGATAAATATAGAACTCAAGTCATTTATAAAGGGTCACCTGTTCTGTGTACACTGGGTTATAACAACACTGCCAGGCAGGACAGAGCCCTGAGCCCTGAGCCTCATCACGTGACACCCTCTTTTTGCCCCATTGTAAACCCAGCCTCAACAAAGGGGATGCATACTGTGTGCTGGGATCCATGCCGTCTCCCTGCTAGACAAAACCAACAGTCTCCATCAGAAGATGTCATAATGTTATGGAGCTGGGTGAACCACTAATAGACAAAACAAAAATCCTGAAAAACTGAGAATTCCAGAGGGACAGAGGGACATTGCAACCTGTGTAATCATGTGCAATGTTTAGCCATGGCAAACCTTTCCAGTGTGGGAGAGCATCTTCAGGCCCACTCCCTGCACTAGAAAGGAAGACATTTTCAAATCAACAAGAATATAAGAATGGACTGAGCCTAGCCATCAAAGTTATTCCTGTCACCCACAGCCAATAAGTCTCAAAGTTGCAGACTTTAACCAATTAATAATCTTCACCCAATCCCCCTCTTTTTTAGAATATTATCCCTGAAACTGGATACAAATCAGTGGAAATGACAGTCGGGATCCCAGTCACAAAGATCATGGGTCCATTGAGTCATCTTTTAACAATATAAAATTTTCATTTTTGTAAATCATCTTTTATTTGGGGAAGAAAGAAGGAGGTATTGATTTTTTCCCCTAGTCTTTTCTCAGAATGTTAACCTTGTTTAAGTTCTTCATTTTCTCTGCCTGGAGCACCATGTTACAATAGAATTAAATGCATAGTGAAATGGCCATGTGAGAAAGGTTTATGCATTATGTTAAAACCTGCTCCCTTGATAAATGGAGCCATTAGGGTCTGGAATTCACTGCATTAGTCTACTTAGCTCAATCTAACAACATGCCTTAAAAGTCTCACAAATTTGTTCAAATGCTAATGAGTTGCACCACCAAACCTCATCTAGTGTAGAAGGATCTAATCTTTCCAGGGGTTTAATGCATTTAAGAGCTACCCACGGACTAACTTTACCTGACTTGGCAATTCAAGACAACGCAGATTTATAGACAGGGAAAAATGTATACATTTCATAGAATGGCAGCTTTGGAGCATATACTCAATGAGCTTTAATAAAATCACTTATCTTTAGAATCCCTTTATCATCATCAACTGTCAAGAATGGAGAAATATCTCTTTTGAAAGGTTTTATATGTGTGCATGTGTATGTATGTATTTTTATTCTCAAATGAACTGGTTAAATGTACCCACATCAGGACTGTCATAGAAACAAAAGCCAGCCTTATGGTTATGCTTTTTTACAGGCCAAATGTGACTCTTCAGTATATACTTCACTTCTAGAAAGAAAAAATATTAAGGTAACTACTTGCTTGTAGATATTGGCTTCTGGGTCAGGTCTACTTAACTGTCACAGACATGCATGATCAAATGGGGGGGGAGAAGAGTCTGTAACTTCTCATATAGTACATTAGAAGAACAGGCTTAAAAAGGAAGATATCTTCCACAAGCTGGTCTTCTCCAATACTTTCTCCACAGCCTTATTTCTATTTCTCACAAGCATTATCTCAACCCTGCCCTTCCTCCAAATGAGACTTCTCATGATTTTCTGTAACTCCCTGCTAACCCACCTTCCCTATATGTTAAATTTCAAGCTCCCACAGTAAAAAAATAAAATCTTTCCCATTACATTTTCTATTTTCATTGAGGGCAGTTATAGACATCAGGAATTTAGGTCATAGAATGGGCCAGCCTCTTAAGGACCTCTGAACAACTCAGAGGTCTTCAAAATCCTGAAAGATTTATCCAAATGTGCATTAGGTCAGACAAAGATAAAACTAATAGTTGTGAACTATTATTGTTCAATAATTTCAAAAGCCAATGAATTATTATGAAAAAATATGCTTAAGATAGTAAGTTGATGTGATGTAAGAGGCTGATTTTATTAGCTGTGAAGCCTTCCAGGGTCAGTTTCTAGGGATTTGGGGGAAATTTTTTAATTTTAGTTTAATGGTCATTATCTAGCATAATTCCTAACATGGTACTGGACTCTGGATACTTACTCAAGACTCAACTCAGATCAAGCACAAATCGAATCATAGAGTGAAATGCATGGACATTTACCAAATGGCCTCTTCTTTCCAGATGCGAGTAAAAGCAGGGAAGGCTAACAGACAGGAAAGTATTCAGTGAATCCAACTCCATGGTGTCAAAGTCCATGCCAGAAAAGATTCCTACATTAGAGACTTCAGGCATGTGAGACAGAAGAACAAATGTAAAGAAGTGACATCAAGGGGAAGGGCAATATGGTATTGGTATCAAATGGAATGTGGACATTTATGTCCACCAGGTAAATACTACATGACATAAGAGGAGATGGTAACCAGTGCCAGGTAAAGATGGGATTTGTATAGTGGGTAGTTATTCAACCAAGCAGAGAAAAATAATGGATTCTTTCCTTATATCAAACCACAGGGGAAAAACACCTCATTACTTTTTCCTGGAGAAATAAACTAAAATACTCAGTAGCTTAGAAGTAAATTGAGTGAACTGCTTTCCTTTTCTTGATAAATTAATTTATCCAAATGATAAATTAACAGGATCCTGGATGAGATGATACCAGAGTCACCACAACCACATGGCATCAGGGATTTTTATCTCCTGTTTTTGCCTTAGCAAGTGCAAAAAATTTGATACTTAGCTCTTCTCTCTTAGTAATTGTTGAAATAAAGAATGACATCCCCCCAAAATTACATTTTCCTTACTTGTTCAACAAGTCCTTGCTGCCCTGTCTTATAACTTTTTGTTCAGTTTTCTTTCTTTTTTTGGCAGCTTAATTTTTTGTCTTTATTTTATTTTTTTTATCTTTAAACACCTTGATTACAAATATAATTGCAGTTGGGTTTCAGTTATGTAAAGAACACCCCCCTTTACCAGTGCAACATTTCCATCACCAATGTCCCAAATCTCCCTCCTCCCCACCCCTACCCACCTGTACTCGAGACAGGCTTTCTACTTCCCTCATTCATTCACATTGTTATGGTAGTTCTCAATGTAGTTAATACTTTAACTGCACTCACCACTAGACAGGCTTTCTACTTCCCTCATTCATTCACATTGTTATGATAGTTGTCAGTGTAGTTATTTCTCTAACTGCACTCACCACTCTTGGTTGTTCACAGTTTTCAAGAACTGTGGATGCTAGTTGCAAGCCCTACCTACCCATTAGTTCCAGGAGGTTTCTGCATCAAGAGGTAAATGAATAGAATTCATTCAGTTCAGTGAAACAAAACAGGATGTGCTCTATGAGCAGGGAAATAGAAATGAAACCTCGAGAAGCTTCCATTCTAATGGAAGGAAATCAGAAATAAACAAACAAACAAATAGTATTTACATATAATAATCACGAACATGTAGGAAATAAGACAGGGCAGTAGGAAATTCTTGGGTAAAAAATCATTATATGAAGGGTCACATATTTGGGGATTTGTGGACCAAACAGTCTTTGTAAATACTCAATTCTCTGGCTGCTGCATCAAAAAAGTTATAAATGACTGTGAAGATGTGCAAATAAAACTTTATTGACAGAAACAGGCAGCAAGCTGGCCTTGGATGTAAGGTTCTGGGTTCTTTCCCATCTTTGAGGGTAAATAGTTGGAAGACAGTTCATTTAATTGATATGTTCCAGCAAAGTTTCTTAAGTTGGTAAAGTTTCATTTGAAATTTCAATACTCAGGGTCCAGACTTGGACATATCTAGAGAAAAAAGCATTTGGGAGCTGGAGAAATTGATACAAATGTTCCAAGGTGAGGAGGAGTAAAAAAAAAAAAAAAAAAAAGAGGGACTGTTTTATTACCTTCAAGTAGTTTAAATCATCTGAATTTCATGCAAAAAAAAGAAGCCCTACCTCTAATTAACACAGACTACAATAATGTGCCCATAAATATAAAACCCCTCGCCATTTTTTAAAGCTTTACTTTTAATGAGGATCTGGAATACTTTGCCTGAATTATTGAGAATTTCAGTTAATTGTCTCCAGAGTCCTGGCACAGTGGAGAGTTCTTCTTCTACATCCTGCCCTGTCTTCTAGCTTGAAATCTGAATGTAGACTCCTCTGGCTGCCATTAATCAAGAGGCAAACTTAGGGAAACCCAGATCCATGTCAAAAACACAGTAAGCACACAATAAATATCAGTTGATTTATTAAAAAAAATACCAAACAAGTGAATTGCTTGTTTTTTTAAAAAGTCTACTGCTTGAGTTTTTAATGTTGAAATCCAGGTGGCAACTTTCAACATAAAACTTGTAGGAGAGCAGGGCTTCCCACTTTTAATCTGTCCTTTTAGTGTTTTCATTATAAATCAAAAAGGTTGAAAACTGACTGCCCACAGGTCAAAATTGGTCTTAAAACCAGTTTCATTTATTAGTTCTCAGCATTTTTAATTGAAAAAGTTTGGCATGAAAATATGAATTTGGTTTTCCCTGAAGGGAACTGGCCACCTTGGGGTCTTGGATCCCCATCTTCCTCTTCTCTATGTTAGTAAAACCTCTTTTACCCGGATTCTGTATGGGTCCACCACCTTTCTAACTGTTGTATCAGAGCTGAAGCTTCTTTTTTTTTTGGTTTTTGGGTCATCCCCGGTGGTGCTCAGGGGTTACTCCTGGCTGCAAGGCAAACGCCGCTGTGCTATCTCTCTGGGAGCTGAAGCTTCTTAATACGACAAAAGGGCTCTTTTTTTTTTATTAAGAAAAATTGAGGCCTGAGAGATAATACAGCAGTAAGGCATTTGCCTTGCATGCAGTTGACTCAGGTTCTATCTTCTGCATTCCCTGTGGTCCCCTGAAGCCATCAGGAGTGATACCCAAATACAGAGGCAGGAGTAACCCTGAGCACCATCAGGTGTGGCCCCCCAAAAGTAAACAACACCAAAAGAAAGTAAAATAGCACGTATTTATAGATATCACACATCATCAACATTACAAACTGCAAGAGAGAAAAAGGCCCCTATCTAATAAGTACAAAATTCCCCGATGATGACTCCTATCTAATGCCCAAGGGGTGTGTGTGGGGGGGGGGGAGAAGTTACATCTCTATTAACTAAATAATTAGATACTTTGCTTTTATAGATTTCACAAAAAAAAAAAAAAAAACATGCAATTCGCCAGCAAAAGTGCTCTCCCAGCTAGGCTTGTAAAGGCTCTCTCTCCTGGTCTCTCTCTCTTTCTCCCCTCTCATTCTCTCGACTATTCTTTCTTTCTTTAAAAAAAAAAAAAGACACATTTTTTGCTACCTGCCTAGACTCTGCCGACATATGAGTTTTCAAATCCTTCAAGCTGAAGGATTTCTAAGCTCTCCCTGACATTTTAAAGTTCTGTGGATTTGCTTTTGTTCACACAGAGTAATATTTTCTTGAAAGACTCACAGCCTGAGCTCTCTTCCTTTACTTTCGTCTTAGAATAATCTGCTAAATGAGCTTGACAATGGAGAGGATTGTGGATTTCTTTCCGTTGTTTGCCAGCCATCTAACACATCTGAACTGCCAAGCATCAATTGAAAACTGAAAAATTCAGCCATTATCCTAAACAAGTGACAGGTAAATTCTTAGAGCGCGCTGATGATCAAACATGGGACAAGTTTCTCGACTTTCTTTGTAACAAAGTTGGACGGCGGTAGCGTGCCTGTGAACTATGAGTGAGAAGGGGGAAGCTTGTCAGGTTTCTCAAATAAGGAGATAATTGCTCTCCTGGCAGAGCTCTCAAAAGGTGGTGGGGGGTATAAGCCTTGTGGTCAGTGGTACCAGATTTATGCTGGATCCCATGGGGAGCTCTTTCCAGCATCCGGACCAAGGAGATAACATTGTCCAAACCCCTAAGGATCTTTTATCCTGAATTCAATAAAATCAAAATACTGTTGGACACATGCCCAAGAACAGGAACATTGAAGACACTGTAAGTTCATCGAGGACTCGATCATTAATTAAACAAAATAGTCTTGTCCTCAGATGGCGTGTGAGTTGCCCACACTGGCAACCTCGAGACAAATGCGATGGCTTTCACGGACACGGGAGTGAGAAACTTGCCACTAACAAGGAGATTTCATAAGAGCTTGAGCAGACTTTTACTTTGGCACAGATCCCTTGCACAGAGGGATAATTCCTGCATTTGCAGATAGTTCAGAAATGTTTTATGTATGCGCTATTTCCAAAGAGTCTTTTAAAATTTCCTTTCTCATAGTATAATCGGTTGTTACCCCTCCTATTGATTTCCCTAAAGAGCACAAGTCTATTCCATTAGAAATAGAGAAGAAAAAACATATATATGCATACATATATATATATATATATATGCATACATATATGTGTAACTTTTAAGCTGAGTGGAAATAGTTATCTTTTCTTCTTCCTTTCTTACTGGGAGGGAAGGAGATGGGAAGGATCAACTGTCTACAATCAAACAGGGTCTGTGAACTACACTGGGGTTTTCTGACCCTTGGCAAGAAAAGGGGGTAAAGAGGAACTTCCAAATGCTATAAGTGAGATATTTGCAGCACCACAAAACCAGAAATGAAAGTTATATGTATGGTGGATAAAACCCAATATCCATCAACAAATTAACCAACAGATAGCTACACAAAACGTGGCATATTCACTCCAAGTGAGTCTAGTTAGCAATAAAGAGGAGCCAGTACTTATGTGTGCTATGGCAAGAACATGGACACATGAAGTGAAAGAAGCCTGACACAAAAGACCATGTATTGTATAAACCCCTTTACAGAAAATTTTCAGAATTGGAAAATCTCTATAGAGAGAAATTCTGGGGACTCGGTAGGGGGAAAGAAGGTTTGCTAATGGGCATGAGATACTTTCTAGGAATGATGGAATGTTCTAAAATTCATGATTGGGAGTGATTGCACAAATCACTGAATTTTATACTTTCAAAGATAAATGTTATGATAGTAAAGCACATTTCCACACAGTAGTTCAAAATGTAGTGGATACAGTACTACTATCCCCAAAGAAGATATCATGGTCTCATAAAGATACTGTACACGCTTATTCACAACAGGGTTGTTCACAAACACCCAGGGGTGGAAAGAGTCTTTTAAGATTTAAATTGGCTGGAAATAAATGAATGAATCTATGAAACCTGGGTGTAAAAGCAAAAGGGTCTTAGTCTATTTTTTTGGGCCACACCCGGCATTGCTCAGGGGTTACTCCTGGCTGTCTGCTCAGAAATAGCTCCTGGCAGGCATGGGGGACCATATGGGACACCGGGATTCGAACCAACCACCTTTGGTCCTGGATCAGCTGCTTGCAAGGCAAACGCCACTGTGCTATCTCTCCGGGCTCAGGGTCTTAGTCTTAAAGAAAGGAAGGGGATCCCACTATGGTCTCCATTACATGAAGGCATTCTAGAATGTTACACAGGGGAAAAACAGTTGAGTCCAAAGGACAAACATGCTGTCTGAGCTTCACTCCTACGAGATCCCAAGAGTGGTACATTTTGTACAGAGAATAGAGGGAGGGTCCCAGGGCTGGAGGTGGGGTTAGGGAGAATATGGAGTTGTTTAATGGACCAGATTCAGTTTTGCAAGCAAAAAATCTCCTGGAGATTAGTTACACAACAATCTGAATCCACTTAACAGTCCTGAAATGTACCCTTAAAACATTCTCTCGGTGAACTTTATGTGTTGTGAATTTTACAATAAAAACATTTGAAAAGCATTTTACAGAGCTTTTAGCCAAATGAAGTGACCACCATTTTCACTCTCCTATCAGTCTACAACTGTTTCATTTCAACACAAACCCTTTATGGTGATCCACCATTCCTCAGAAGGTAAATCTATTCTATTGAGGCATTTTGAGGCAACTGAGACTGATACTGAACCAAATCTACAGACATTACCCAGGGCACAATCCTGCACTCAGATCCCAGGTATCTTACCCTACATCCTTGCCTCTTTCCCCTGCACTAGGAATGATGGCTCAACTCTCCTCCAAACTAAACTATACATTTCCACACATTGGAGCTGTATACATAGACAGTAATTGTGAAACTGATTCCAGTAATTCATCACTTGATAGACCTCAATATTTTGCCCTGCATCTAGATCAACAGTTATCCACAAATCAAACCCCCAATGTGTCATCTGGATGTCCACGAAATGCCTATGGGATAAATGAGTGAACCTATAGGGTCATGGGCTCTGCCCCTTTTACCCTCGATAGTAAAAGACCTGCATCTTCATCAGGTTTCCATGCAAATCCACTAGAGACTCATGTCATCTCTGTGTGGGAGAGACATTGTTAGAAGATGAGAAAGTCTGAAATTTCAATCGCAAGCCAAGGCAGATTTTCTCAAAGTACACAGCTCTAAACATGATCCTACCCTATGCTTCTTGGATAAAGACATTTGAGTTCAGAGTAAGTTAGGGACCAGTGAAGTCTCCATTTTCTACTGAGAAACTCAATGTATGCTCATGTGTTAAGGTTTGGAAGCCTGAAGTCCTTTTTTTCTCCAGAGTCTATGTGCTTTGTCTTTCTTCTAGGTGGATGCCATGAATGTCCCTTCACCCCACCCCCAAATAAACCAGGAGTGCTGGAAGAGGCATGGTCCTCAAGAGCTATTTTTTCATGTACAGAGGTACAAATCATATATACCCTATCATTTCATGGACAAGTGGGTTTCTTAAAAATGTTCCAATTCCCATTTCATTTCACTTCAACGGCTGGTTTGACCAAGTCTCTGGAACTTATATATGGATGGTTTGCAACATGAGGACACCCACATTATGGATCCACAAGCTCAGCTAGCCTTCTCCCTTCTAAACATTCTCATTTCTCCACTTCTATATCTGTATAACATACATAAGCATTTATGTATCCCCAACTGACTGTTGGCATGGACCTTTTTCTTTATCTCTTCCCTATACAGAACTTCATCAGGAGTACAGTAAATATTAGTCACTTGGAAAGAAGTCATTCAAGAGAAACGTGGCAAAAAAAAAATAATAATAAAAAGGCCGAGCAACTTACAAACAGCATAGGAGTCAATGAAAGTTCCTCTGTGCTTTATGACAGAAAGCCTGTTTTACTGTCTACTCAAAATAGGGAAACTTAATCTTAAAGAATTGCCAGTGGTTCCCTGGTGACACAGATTGGGAAGCACAGGCCAGGACGCACCAGCATCCATGGTCCAAAACATTCTTTGAACCTGTAGCTTCATGTGGAGAATTCTTTCCCTCCTCTAGAAAACTGATCAGCTTCTGGAGGAAGCTCTTTAGGGGCACATATTGGGTGCTCTTAAACATTTCCCCATGCCCAGGACAGCTACTCAGTAAAGAAGATTCTGACCTTGAGGTTGGAGAAATGGTGCAGTGAACAGGGAGCTTGACGTATACACAGACGACCTTGGTTTGATCTATGGCATCACATATGGTACTCGGAGGTCACCAGGAGTAATTCCTGAGTGCACAGCCAGGAATAACCCCTAAGCACTGCTGGGTGTGACCCAAAGTGCAAAAGGAGAAAAAAAGGATCTAGCCTCAAATGTCAGAAGTTTGGAGAATGAGAAACCCCACTTTTGCTGATTGGCCAGAGAGTAACTCTTGGACGTACTTTACTTGCAGGTGGAGGAGAAAGGGCAGCATTTGTTGTGATTTAACTAGCTCATCAGGCATTCTTTACCCAGGGAACCCCCACCCAGCAGGTGGGTGAAGGTGTGGGTGAGTTGCCCCAGGAAAGAACCACTCAACAGGTTCCCTGGAAAAGGAGAAAAAAGCAAAGATTTTCTGCAAAAAGGAAAGCCAACAAGCTTGGAGCCATGCGCTGAGTGTTGGCTAAGAAGCTGGCTGAGCTTTCTCTCCCCAGACTGACGATAATGAGGTGCTGGGGGCTCTGCACAGAGAGGTCTGAGGTCATGCAGCGGAAACCCCCCTTCTGCCCACGCCTGGCAAATCAAAGGGCTGCAGGAAGGTGTTGAAGGGTGAGGGAGATTTTCCATTGCCCCTTGATCAGAAGCAGGATAATGGCCCTGATGATGGATGGTACAGACGTGTGTGCAGAGGACAGAGAATGCTGAGTGGGCCCTAGCGGCCACGTCCTGGCAGGAGAGAGGAGGACCCGCCTTCCGGGACACAACACCAGAACAATGACTCAAGAGCAGGGCTGGAAAGCAGAAACGTTTGCTCCCCCCACTTCTTTTTTCTAAGAGAAGCAGGTTACAGGGATTGGTAATCAGACGAAGATTAAAAAACACCAGAGGGTCCCCAGGCTGGTCCATTCAGGGCTAGGCAGTAGCCATATCTTCTCATGCCGCTCTGCTCCACTTGAAGACTGTGACAGCATTATCCCAACATGGGGTGGGGGAAAGGAAGTATCTACAATTTTGGCTAGCTGAGATCTGTGGGAGCCCTGTTTGCTGGGCAGAGAACTGGTACTGGGCCTCATTCTCTCATTGAGTCCAGGAAGTGATGAGGTATCAACGGGACACAGCAGTGTCAGGACAGGGAGGATCATCCAGGGCCTGGGGAAGTGAGGTAGACATTCCGCACATGGAACTTATGGATGCTGGCCCAAAACTGTCCTTCTTGTGCTTGGCTTGTGTAAATGCACACGCTCTTAGTACGGAAGGTTCTTCTCACACCCTGTATAACCCCAAGAGGTACTGTACTTGGTTGTTCTCCTGTGTTTAGGGGAATCTTAATGCTCTGTTAGGTTATTCATTCAAGCTAGAGTTCCTGATTACAGGCAAATATGTGAGAATACTCAGCAGTTTCCCCCTGGTGGGATGGGGGTTCAAAGACAAAGCTCTGGTCATTTGAGGTAGGAGTGGGCAAGAGGGACCCAATATTGGCCTTTTCTTCATCTCCTTCCTGTTGGCTGGAATAGGCCCCAATGTAGGAGCAGCTGCAACCTCACAAGGAGACCAAATAAGGGGAAGTGGGATTGCCAATTCTCGGTCCCCTCCACAGGCTTTCATATGAGCTGGACAGTCCATCCACCTCCAAAATGTTACTGAAACCAAGGGAGAATTGGGATCACTGTCATCAAAACCCAACCAGGATTGGGTACAATAGAACTGTGGCACCTGTAGGGCAGAAAATGTCCCAGAGATCTGAGACTTTGTAAATTCTGAAAAATGAGAAGCCATCATGTGCTCCTTTACAAAGCACACAGTGTTCCTCGGTCACTCATTCCTTCTAGCACCTTTTATCCTGGATGCATTGAAACTCCAGTCTTTAGAATGCTACCTGGCATTCAGCCCATTCCTGCAAAAAGCAAGTTGATAGGTCTCTACTCTGATGGAGATAGAAAATATGTCCTTTCTGTCATACTTCCTAGCTCCCAGGCTCCACATCAGCACCCCAGCTTTAAAGATGAGGACATAGGTGCTTCAATGCAATCATTTTCAGATGTAGTGGCTGATGGTTCATAGAACTGAAGTCTGAGTCTCTTGGCTGCTCTAGCCCCAGGTGATGGAATAGAGCCCTTAATTCATTTTTAGAAATCAAAAGCCATGGAATTTGGCCTGGATAATGAAAAGTTTGCTTCCTCAGCCTTCACTGTGTAAATTTAAGGTTTCTGGTTTCCACTGTTGGGTCATTGGTGAGTTACTCTTTCAGTGTGGGGCCAATTCCTCTGACATTGTAATACATTACTTATAGGCAACGCCAAAGGAACAATCCTAACATTCAACAATGGCCATAGGCTTGGATGCCTGGCGCTACCTATACCACCAACTGCCAAAAATTAAAAAACAATGCAAATGCATTGTGGATGAAGTTGATGACAGAGGTCAGAGAAGTAGAAGGATCCAGGGTCTCACTTCCTGGGAAACTTCACCCATAGATAAGCCCATTTGGCTTACATCAGTGTTCCTTGCACAAGTTCAAGGCCAGAGCTTGCGGTTAAGGCTGTTTGTTTCCAGGCTTGCCTCAGAGCCTGGCTTCATGTCTCCCCCACTGCCTGCAGCCCCCTTGACAGAGACATTCTCCAGAGCTGCACGGAGGCCAGTATGAAGAACGCTTTGAAAGCAAAAGAAGGAATGTAGGGCCGTCTCTGAGTTTTGGAATTCCAGCATGTCAGAATTGGAAGAGATCTCAGAAAGCTTCTGCTCCAATCTTTTTGATTTATAAGACAGGAAACAGGTATAGAGACAGGAGAGCTGCTTAGTATTCAGGCCCCTCCCAGAGTTAGCTAGGCAACCCCATTTCTGTGCAAGTTAAAGGTGAAAACTGGGTTGTAGTTTGGAATGATGCTGAAGGTGATGAGGATGGTGAAATTAATAAGATGAGGATGAGTATGGTGATGACGTGGTAAGGATGATGATGTTAATGATTTGCTAAGGGTGATTATGGCTGTGATGAGGAGGAAGGTAATGATGGTTATGAGGTGATTGTGATGCTTCTGTCTGAGAGACACCCCATTGAGTATTTATGTGGATTTTCTCCTTCCTACTTTTTCCAGTTCTCTAAGGTCACTACTCTAAATTTGCCATTGCTCTTCAGATATGACCATAACACAGAGTCAGATCAACTGGGTTATATGAGTCCATAGCCATAGAGACCTTTTCCTAAATTCAGAGATGGAATGTCCAACTCCACAGATGGGCTGTGATGAGGAGGCTGGGCATGACTTTCATAGTTCTTACAGAGACTAAAATGGCCTACAGCGAAGTGAACAGGGGATGTAAGCAAACAGGGCAAGTAAGGAATATCTGGGAGTTGGTACCCAAATGTCCCATCTTCACGATTGCTAACAGATCCCTCTTCCCCAAACAATTGTGATTTCCTATGTTGCAAAATCCTGCAATATTTTCAAAGAACCTGAAAATTCAGGTTTGTAGATGATTTGTATGCTATGGTGTCTGGAACTAATTAGAACCATTTACAAAGGCCCCATTTCATTCCTGTCTGGTCCTTTGCATAACCCCTATTTTGAAAATTAGCTGGTCTTATGAAATGGAACCAGGATATGTGCATTGCCTAGAGATTCAGGCAGTGATAACTCACTTCCTCCCTCTGCTAACAGGGCAAGTGAGATTCATTCCAGAAAGATACTGCTCTGTTCATCTGGGAACTCACTGAGGGCAGCAATGAGCCCTGATGGCCCCCCAAAGCCACACAAGTGTGACAATATGTCCTGTTGCTGGATACCACAAACCTTTTTATTTTCTTCTACTTTTTTTTGTTTGGGGTCACATCTGGTGGCTGTCAGGGGTTACTCCTGGCTCTGCTCAGAAATCACTCCTGCAAGCTGGACCATATGGGGTTCCAGGGATCGAACCCTATCACTGTGCTATCACTCAGGCCTCTGATGCCACAAACTTTTGAGGGATATTTGTTATTGCAGCACCACTGTCTCCAATAGACACATAGACTTAACTTTCAAAACAGAAAGTGAGCAAATACCCACCAGCATATCTGTCTATAACTCTGAAGGCTGCAAATGTCTCTGAATTGTGGCTTATGCTTCTGAGTTTGGGAGGGAATGCTTAAGAGAGTCAATTTCAAGAGTGTAATCCTTGAGTTAGTAATGTCCTTTGCTCCTGGAGTCAAGGCCATGTTGATCCTCACAAGGAGCATCTTGTTCAAGAAGAAATATTCACTTCCTGATAATCACAGATGATTTTGCAGCAAACCTGTCCTCCTCATTAGCAACCTCACCCAAAGCTCATTTCCTACCTCATTCCCTCACCCCCCGCCCCATCATACTCAGTATCATCTTTGTGCTCAGAAATTGAACTGTTAAAAGAACTCACCATGGGACACTCTAGAGCAAAGAATGAGAAAGTTTCCTCTCCCAGTTGAAACGCCCATGCTCCAAGAGAAGGATTTCTGTTTGGAGGGGGGATGAGGGGGGTACAATGAAGAATGACTTAGAACTTGCTTCTTTTCACAATTAAAGCAGCAGAATGAACTTTGTGCTTTTTCTTCCATTTAAAGCAAACTATCAAGGTTTTAGATCAGATAATTTCGTTTTGCCAGAAGTGCATTATTTATCAATCATTGGCTATAACAAAATTGAGTCTTCTTCACAGTTCAGTCTTAAAATCTGTAGTATGGGATAGATGATATTGAATATCCTTGTTTACAGATGACAACAGACTTTTTTGAAAGACAAACACATAGAAGCATATGCTTAAGTATGGAAGATTTGTTCTATTTGTAGAAGAAAAGGCAAGAAAAAGTAAGAAAAACCCCAAGTAGTAAAACTAATGATGTTAAAATTCTTTTTTTTTTTTTTTGGTTTCTTGAGGGCCAGCAATCATGTCTATTATATTCAAGTATCAAAACTGAGGAAATGTTTTAGGGTTGAATATAGCTTAGCAGTAAAGCACATGTTTCCTTTCCTATTCATGAGGTACTGGGTTCTATTTCTGGTAACTCCACTCCCCAAAATATTAATTTGCTTGAATAAATAAAAATACAAAAATTAGTACTAAATTAATACAAATTAAGACTATATCAGGGTAAAAAGTATACTTTCTTAATCTTGGAGCTCTTGACTTTGGAGAATGTGGTCTGCGCCTGTTAGATACTAGGGACTCTCCACATATAATCCTTCATCAAATGTGTCCAGATATTGTCCAAAATCTAGAACCAAATATTGACAAATATACCCCAATGGTCTAATGTTTCCCCTTTTTTTTTTTTTTTTTTTTTTTGTGGTTTTTTTTTTTTTTTTGGGTCACACCCGGCAGTGCTCAGGGGTTATTCCTGGCTCCAGGCTCAGAAATTGCTCCTGGCAGGCACGGGAGGACCATATATGGGACGCCGGGATTCGAACCGATGACCTCCTGCATGAGAGGCAAACACCTTACCTCCATGCTATCTCTCCGGCCCCTAATGTTTCCCCTTTTTAAGAGCCATAGACTAAAATAGCATTTCCCAAAATGGGTGATCCCACTCCTAAAGAGTACTGGAATAATAAAGGGTGTGGTAGAAGCTTTGAGTAAATTGTGGGGTACTCTCTGTTCACTTAAGAATATAGATTTACAATGGTCACTGAGTGCTTTATTTCTGAAAAAGGGGTGTAGGTCAAAAATGTTTGGGAGCCTCTGGTAAAGAAGAGAGTGTGAAATATAATTCATCCTTTCTCCTCTTAGGACTAAAATTCCCCAGAGACAAACATTGTTAGGAATTTGGTTTGTTTACCCCCAGATATATTTGATGTATAGTTTAAAATACACACACCCCTTTTCTCTGTTTCCATATGGACTATAGGTAAGGTTTTATCCAAAACTAGGCTTAGGTTATACTTCTTTTCCATTTAAAAAGCATATTTTAAACTTTCCTGAGCCCACATTTTGAGTTCAATGTGCTTACAGGAATATCAACTCTAGAGTCCTTTGTATTCATGCTAAGTAATAAACTAATTTATTTAACTGGTTTCTTACTGAGGCTCATTTAGGAATTCCCAACTTTCTCTATGAAGAACAATAAAAATATATGTTTTTATTTTATATCCTGGCTCTGTTTTAAAACCCAATCTTCAGTGGAATAGTTAGATCAAATAAATGTATATAATACCCATAATACTGATATATTTCTTCAAATTTACACCAAAGTCCCAACAGATGTATAAGTCTCCTTGGTAATTTTAGAGACTTATAATTCCTTTCTCCCTTCTTTCTCGGCTGCCATAATCATAGTTAATAGCCTGACTAAGGGTTCCAAGATTGAGAAACTCTGCTCAGCAAGTAAATGAAGTCCTGGTTTGAGACTTGCCATACGCATGTTCCAAAAATTCCACCAGGAATATTGTCTTAGCTTTGATCTCAATACCTGGAACAATCACAATAGTATTTTTCAAGCATAACCTCTGTAATGCCCTAAAATGAAATAGATGTTCAGCTCACCACCATTTGTTATTGGTGGCGATTATGAAGAGCAAAGAAGGAAGAGGTTCAGGAAAGTACAGCCACCCTCTAATACAATCTAACAGTGAAAGAACACTGGGCCACTAGATGATCTAGTGACCACCAAAGAGAAGAGCTTTCATTGGCCACCAGATGAACATAATACAAGGGAAAATATTTTTCCTCACCAAGGAGACAGCAATTAATGCTTGGGTCATGGGAAGCTTATGGCTCTAGCAGAAGAACACATACCTCTATTTATATACATACACATGGAGGATATGAATATAGGTGCTTGTAAAGCACGCCTCCACACAGTTATGTAAGAGAAAGTTATGGGCATATGGATTCCCCTGCACAGGGTAATAAGCTGCCAAGCAGGCATGGCATATTCTTCTCTAGAACATTCCACTCTGGACTTGCTAAAAGTGAGTCACTGACACCATCATGTTACCTGGAAAAACTGGTTTCCAAGATCACCTCAGGTGAATCAAAGAAACGGAAACTAATAAACAAAAATGAGTGAGGACAATAGGGCGGCCTGAAAAGGATCTTTCTTGTCTCTACTTCCCAGTGTTAGGAGACCTTTGAGCATGGGTTTCAGAGAGAGACAAATCCACATGCAAATCCTAGTTCTGCCACTTACTAGCTAATTATTTTTGCAGGACTTAACCCTGCTCACTCAACCTTCTTGGTCTTTTGAGTGGTACTAAATTGCTATAGGGTTCTCCAAAAATTAATCAGAGAAAACAAAGTTGGCATCTTTTGCCTACCTACCTAGCACCTGGTCATTTGGCCCCAATTTTCTTTGAGAAATTGGCTCCTTTTTTCGTCATAAACAGTAGCATGAATAGCCTATGTTGGTTCAGAGTTAAACACCTGAACCAGATGCAACCAATAAGGAAATTGCATTGTTCCTGATAAAGTGATTATTTTGAGTCTGGATACATGAGCCCAATTGCAAGTTGTCTAACAGAAATGTGGACCAAAATACTCTGAAATAACTTAGGAAGAAAGGCTGAATTTAAGGTGGAACCTTTCTACATCCTGAGATGAGCTGCAGTCAGAAGAAAACAGAAGGGCAGGGGCTAGAGCAATAGCAAAGTGGGTTGGGCATTTGCTTTTGCATGCTGACAACTTGGTTCAACCCCCAGCATCCCATATGGTCCTCTGAGCCTGCCAGAAGTAACTTCTAAGTGCAAATCCAGGAGTAACCCTTGAGCACTGCCAGGTATGACTAAAAAACAAATTAAAAAATAGCAGAGGGAAGAGGGGCAGAATAAGAGCAAATTCTCATGATGCTTTTGAGTCCTTCCATCTAATGTGGCCATAACAGAGGCATTTCCATTGGCATTCCAACATTGGGAATGTTGACCAAAGGTTTAATATCTTTATTCAAACCATTTGACTTTTCCCCAGTTTTTTTGATATACTAGTGTATATCCTACAATTAGAAGTTGTCTTAGTGCACTGCAGCAGTTCATGCCCAAGGAGTTGGGCTGGCAAGGAGGAGGGAATCCTATTTACTGCAGGGACCGACTATTCCATTTCCCTGGGGCACCCCCAAAGATGGCTGAGTGACAGAACTGGAGAGCAGGTTCATGGCATGGTAATGAAAGCAGCTGCTGCGTGAACAGAAAACAACAGGAACCCTGGGCCCAATTTACTCACACCTGGCATGGTGCCAGGCTGCAGGGTGTCAAAAGCAGAGAGAAAAGTCACTGATGCTTCGGGAAGACAGTGCTGCTGATGCAATCCAGGCCCACTCTGGGATCAGCCGGACTGGGGCCCCCTGCACCTGAGCGAGTGTGCAGAGACTCCGCAGCTGGACACCAATGCCCCAGACAGGAAAAGAAAACCACCAAACAAACTGTTCTCCCTGTTCAGGGCTGAGCTGTCAGACCAAGAGAAGGGTGCACATTCACTTTGCTCTGATGCTTAAGTCACATATGGAGAGCTGGGGAGAAAGTTCAGGGACTATAGGCCCAAGTTGAATACCCAGCATGGAATGCCCTTCCCAGGGGCTGCTAAATGTGGGCTCAGTAGCCCCCAGTTCTACTGGCCCCAACAGCACCATATTGTCAGGTCTGAACATTGAGTTGATCTATCTGGTTGACTGAATATAACCAGGAGTGGCCCCTAGGCTTCTCAATATTGATTGGGAGGCAAAATAAAATATAAAATAAAATAATAAGATAAGATAAAATAAATAAAATACATGGCAAAGAGCAAGGTCGAGGTAAGAATAGTAAAAGGAGCATGCTGTATACTCTCCCTTTTCCAGGTTCACTGAGTTTAGGCTGTGTAATGGGATCCTCTTATCTATGTCTTCCTTGGCATTAAGCCTGCATTGCTTCCTAATGCTTTCACAATGAAGGCTGACATTTTTTCACTTATTCTACTGCATCTAAAGAAGGGGTAGGGAGGATGGGGGAAATTCGCGCAAACTCATCCTCCCTGAAGCCTGGTACACACATCTATATAAAGTGGCTGTAACTCACTAATGAAACAAATCTATATTTCTTCTGGAAACAATCCAAATGTCCAATGACAGATTAGATAAGGAAGCTCTGGTGCATGTGAAGGATGGAGTAGTATACAGCCACAAGAAAAGATGAGAGCATGCAATTCACTGCAGCATGTTTGGAACTAGAGAGTATCATGCTCAGGGAAATCAATGAGAGTGAGAGATACAAATGAACTCACTCATCTATGGTACAGAGGAATAGATGACATAGGGATGATATAGGGAATAGATGATATTGTATGATGACAAATATTTAGTCTTGGATCACAAATTAATTACCAGATAGTAGGGGAAAAGAGTGGGGAAAAAAGAAGAGGTGAACTACAAGTGACAGAGTGAGTGGTGAAGGGTCTTGAGCACTTTGGAGGCCAGAGAGTACAGTATTTGTGTATATTGAAAGTATACATGTTAACACTGTTGCAATCATGTTACATAAACTGTAATAATTACAGAAAACTAAAAAAAGAAACTCACATTCTTTTAGACTGCATAAGAATAGGCCCTCCCACAAAGATTTGAGCTTGAAGCATGTATAGAACAAAGAGACAAATGGTTTACATGGCACTGACACAATGGCTTAGAGTAACGTGTCATCTCTTAGGATCATTGAGTGTCAAATAAATTTCTTTTTAGTTGGAGTCTTATGTCCATGAGGCCATCTTTAAAGCCAGGTCAAAATGTGGAGAACTTTGGAACACTGACTTGGCTTTCTGCAAGAAGTGCTATGTTGACTGAAAGGTTCAGGTAAAGATGTTTTCCAGGCCAATGAATCTGACCAAGGAACAGGAAATGAAGGTGGGTGAGTGATTTACTGCTTCTCCTTACTAAGTTCTTGGGGACCCACTATCTAAATGATCTTGGGAATGGACATGGAAAGTGATCATGGAAGCTTTGGCCAGGTGAGGAATCTTACCCAGAAACTATCCCCACCACAGAAAAAGAAAATTCAGGCCAGTGTTGGAGAACTGGGTACATTAAAACTCTAGTGATACAAAGGGGAGCATATGCTCATCAGAGGGAAGAGACCCAGCAGCTGTAATACATAAATGACTCTTGTATAACTGACAGTTTTATAATATATAAATATAATTGATATTTATAAAAATGTTAAGCAAAATACAAAGATAAAGAAAAATAAACAATAGATACCCCAAATGATACCCATTTATTTATCTGTAAAATAAAAATATGTGAAACAATAATATTTAACTTATATGAATATATTTGTGTATAGATAAAAATGTAATAAGGGGCTAAGGGATAGTACAGTGGATAGAGCATTTACTTGACTGGTACTGCATGTAATTCCATGAGTACTTCCAGGAATGATCCTAAATGCAAAGCTAGGAATAAGCCCTGAGCACCTCTGAGCATGGCCCAAATTCACACATTTATGTGTGTAGTATTCCACGTTACATATATATAGTATACACTTAATATTATGACTATTAAAACACATCAACAATATACTTATATCAGACACAATATATAATGAAATTAACCTCTATCAAGCAAATGATATTCATTGTATATAAGTTATAGTAAATCTAATACATTTTTCTTATATATGCATGTATAGATATCTGCCCACCAATACATTATTATGGCTAGTAAATAAGCACACTACCAAGGTCCATTTGAAATGGAGCTTCCAGATGCATATCACAAGATCTTTAAGTCTATCTGATAGACTCCCACTGTCTGACTTGCTTATTCAGATAACAGGATCTGGTGGAAAATAGAGGCTGAATTATCATTCATTATATGGAGAAAAGAAGAAGAGAACATACTCATTGTGTGCAGAAGAAACAAAGTTCTTGGCCTGCCTGGGGCCTGCACAGTTACATTAACTCAGGAGAATTTAAACTCTCTTCTTCTATGGGTAATTTTATGCAAGAGAAACACTCAACCTTTGTCTTTGATCTAAAAGTAGAGTTTCCATTGATTAAGTGGAGCATTTTGCTTGGAATACAGCATTGAAGAATTATCTGTGAAATACCTTCACCAATAAGCATGCTCTATGTTCAAGTGAATTCCTTGTCTAGGTGTACACTAATCACTAGAGTTTTAACTATGTCTACAGAGTTATGTACAGACACCTGTGTATATTTGCCCATGAACATACACACACATATATGCCTATGAACCACACTCAAGTTCAGAATATCTATATGATGCTAATTATTTGATATGTACATTTTAATATCTGCTACTTGAAAACCACCCACTGGGGGCTGAACAGATAGTACAGAAGTTGAGATGCATGTAGCCAACCTTAGTTTAATTTCCAGCAGCTTACTCATATGGTCCCCTGAGCACTGCCAGGGGTGATCCCTAAGCACAGAACCAGGAGTTAGCCTGAGTATCACGAGGTATGGTCCCCAATAAAGAAGTAAGTAAATAAAGTAGAAATAAAAATTATCCTGATAGATCTGTCTGCTGTACTTTACCTATAACATGTCACTATTATTATTGCAATAATATGGTTTACAGTAATGTTAATATATAAGCTCTAAGTAAATAATGTCATTGTGCCATATCTACTCTACACTGTTTTAAGAACCCTTTTCACATTCAACACTCTCTAAACCCCTGTTGGTAAAATTGTTCTATTATCAAAGGTTTTATTTTCATTGGCCATTGCCAGTAGCTCCCCTGTGCTCCAAAACCAATAGATTTAATTTTATTCACTTTCTTTGCTGTCATGTCTTCCTACTAAACAGATTTCAGGAGCCCAAGGATCATTGTCTACTCTACACTGCAATGGAGAATGGTGGCTACCATTGAGTAAATCAACCATCAATCTTCTCACTGCATGGTATCCTTCTATAGGGAAAGAAGATTTCAATTAATATGCCATGATAAATAACTACTCTATTAGTTCATGTCCCATATCTTATGTTCACTGATTTGTGTTTTGTTACCATTCGAGTGTGTAAAGTAAATTTCCTTAAAGCATTTAATGATACTTAGTAGGACCGGTGTAAATACTGAATCAAAACACACACACACACACACACACACACACACACACACACACACACACACACACACACACACACACACACACAGCAAGTCATTCCAGAAAGTGGTCTCTGCAGACTTGCCTTTCTCCTTTCTTTGCTTGATCCACTGTGGATTTCACATTGCCACAAGCCTCAGCCCTGGTGACCCAGCTCAGTCTCACAGGGATGAGGAAGACTTTCCTCTTGGGGAACAGGGTACCCTGGGAGAGTAGAGAAGCAAGCAGAGATTAAGAAATATCCCAGGGAGTTCCTGGGGCTGTAAGAGTGTGTTAGAGAAACCCAGAGCATTGCTGTTTCTCTTCTCTATCCCACATTGGTCATCTTTTCTATCTACATCCACATCACTAGGAATTTCCTTGTTCCTCACCATCAATGTCCTCCCAGAATGAGTTAGTTTTTGGCAACCCTTCTCTGGCCTTCTAATTTGATTTAGCTCTCTAATTCAATCAGTTCACATCAGCTATCCATGTAAAATAAAACCATAGTCTTTTTTTATTTGTTTTTGTTTTTGTTTTCAGGGCCACACCCATTGACACTCAGAGGTTACTCCTGGCTATGCTTTCAGAAATCATTCCTAGCTCGGGGGCCATACTGGATGCCGGTGGATCGAGCTGTGTCCGTCCTAGATTAGCGCATACAAGGCAGATGCCCTACTGCTTGTGCCACCACTCTTGCCCTAAAAAAAGTCTTTTTTAATGCTTTTTCTAAAAAAGAAAATGTTTAATTGAATCATCATAAATTATAATTACAAAGTTTGAGTTATGATTGAGTTTCAGTCAGTGTCTAACAGCCATTCCTTCACAAGTGCATTATCAGCTACCAGTGCTCGTAGTTTCCCTCTCCCTCCCTACTACTACTTTTTCTGCTTTCTGCTCTCTCTCTCTCTCTCTCTCTCTCTCTCTCTCTCTCTCTCTCTCCTTCTCTCCCCATATTTCCTTTTAGGCACTGTGGTTTGCGATATTGTTACATTCAAGGGGTATTATGCATATCTCTATGTCCTTTCAGTACCCAGTTCTTGCCAAAGGGGATCATTTCAACTATCATTATCATATTGGTTCCTTCTTTGCCCTAATATCCCAAAGATATACCAACAGAGACAAGGGTCAGGAGGGCTGGCTCATTGTACAAAGTTTACTATAAAATCCAAATCTTTGATTCTTTTCTATATAGTCCCTTGAGCACCTCAGCCATACTCTGCTTCACTTGTTTGTAAAATATTAAACTGTCTGGCATAAATACCCTTCTCAGAGGTTTTGCACTTGCTTGCTGTTCCCTGGGCTTCAGCCTCTACCCTCAGACCTGGAGCTGCATGGGTTCCTCCTCACTGGGAAGGAACTCTGTAGCCCTCTGTCAAGGAATCTATTTTAATCAGCTGCTCTTAGATACCTGTCCACTTACAGCCTCCCACCACATTTTGACTAGCTTCACAGGAATACTACCCACTTTGTCTGCAGCTTCTGCCCATCTCACTAGCCCACTCACTCCATGAGGCCATGTGCCTTGTCTATCTTGTTCATTTTTGAGACTTAGCATAGTGTCTGGTATAAAGAAGATACTCACTATTATTGCTACATCTGATAGCAATAAGTTTTATTTTGTCATAAAGAGTGAATATCCATCCATCATAAGCCTCTAAGCCTGGTTATGAATACACTCAACTATCAATGGGGAATGGGAGCCTGCAAGCCACCCAAGAGTCTTGACAGAATTCCCACTCACTAGGACTTCCATTTCCAGTTATCTTGATGACACCTTCTGTGTACCTATTCAACTTACTGGCCATCTAAGCAGAGCTTGAGCACTCGTTGCAATTGTTGTTCAAGGGGATTGATCAAGAGTAGAGTGCAATAGAGCTTTTCAGTGATGGGTCACTAGAGAAATCTTTGTCCACCAAATCACCAAGACCATCTAATTATTCAAAAAGTGGGGGTATGTGATCTCCAGAGGGGGAACCTCAAAATCCCCAAGATAAAAAACTGTGTGTTGGGTATCTTCTGTGTTCCAGGGGCTGTCCTGTCTCATTATATTCCCCTGGAGCGCAGTAGCAGGCAGATAAGTCTCATCTCAATGGTATGACGAAGAAATGGAGGCTCATAGAAATAGAAAGGGGGGGGTTCTAGGAGGCTGCTCACCTGAGCAGGAAGATCTAGAACCCATCTCCAAATTTCCCTGCCTGCTTTTCCCACTGCTCACCAACCTCTGCACGTAGCTGCCGGAGATATTTACGATGCCGAGAGTTTACAGGAGTCCCCAGCCTGTCTCCCATTTTGGGGACTCACTGCCAGAAACATGATTACTCTCGACTGAGGAAGTCAGTTCTACTGCATATCCTTTTTGCTAATGGTTTTGGAAAACATAATACCAGCTGTCAATTTAAATCACAGCACTGACTTGATTCATTTGGCTGAATCAAGTCCTATAACTTTCTGGGCATGGAGAGTTCCCCAAGTTCACTAGATGACAGTCAATAGCTTTTACTCTGCAAGTTGACCACTTACCAGATGCTGTGGATGGGCCTTTTGCATGGACAGTTGTTTGTTACTAAGACAACCACGGGGAATCTGACCAGGGATCAGACTCATTTCCCCAGCAAGGCCAGGGGCAGGCATACAGAGGGGCCAGCCAATATTGCACAATGGTGAAACCGGGCACTGTTCGGATTTTGGCCCAGATAACCTCCCTCCTCAGCCCCTGCAGAAGCTCCTTTGCCAGCAGGCCTTCTGCTGGGGTCCAAGAAGATGGAAAAAAGTATTCAAGGCTGGGGGGAAGAAACTCAGGAAATCTTTACGCCTCCTCACGAGTTCTCACACATCCCTATCAAACTTATTCCAACAAGGAGGAATCATTTCTCCCCGGGGCCTAAACCCCAAATGCTTTGAGCATGAACTTTCTGCTTTCCTCACCACACAATTATTCCAACGGTCACAACTACTGGCCTCTGGCACCTCCTCTCAGTCCAGCATAGGGCTGAACTGGCTGCCCTGATGACATTACCAAGTGGCATTTCCCAGCTTGGAATATCAGTCAAGAGTTTATATCCAGTGATGATTTTACCAGATCAGTTTAGTATAGAGATGGGATTGGCCAGATTGCCAAGTTTATTCTTGATTTTTCAAAGGAACCTGGGCCTGTGTGTGCCTGAAGATTATGGGGACAATGGGCGCAGAGCACATGGGACCATCTAATGAGCTCAGACATAATTGTCCAGCATCAGAGGCCAGAGAATGTGTCTACTATAAACCTGTCAAAAAGCCATCAGCTCTCATATTCAACAGAAACATGGGTGACCCCGATTGGGATGTAATATTTGTTAGACTTTGGCCCAAGAAGGATTCTTTGTTTGCTCTGGGAGGAATTTGTCAGATGGGTCACAGAATGAAAGGACCAGAGCCAAGATAAAGAAGTCCACACTCAGTTTGAGAAACAATATGTGGGAGTGCTGTATATACGTGGCTCTGCAGAGGAAGACTTGCTTCCCTGGCAGTCATGTCTTCCTGTTGTGTGCATCACAGCATATTGCATAGGGAGCATGTTTTAATGTGTGCATGTATTTATGAATCACATGTCTCAAGGATCATTTGCCTAAGCTGTAGATAAAAGGGAAGGACTCACAATGAAGAGAACCACTCTTTGACTTTGCTTTTCTGGCACACTATTTCTTCTGCCCCAACCCAAAAAGGGGGATTAAATATAAAAGCAGAAAAAAATAGGCAAATATACTGTCATGCACACAACACATACATACACTACACTCATATATACAACATACTCACAGAATGTCACATACATACAACTCTCCCACACATGTTCACATACATACAACATGCTATCAGGTGAATACATCATATTTATATACATAAACATACAATCAAACACATTCAACATGCAAACCTCTACCTTTGCAGACATTTCAAAAAAATGGTATGGTTTAGGTATGATATACAAGCTACTGTAAATACAGACACATGTGAATATCCACCCCTGTAGAAGAAACAGTTAATTCTATTTCAGAAAAGCCACACATACTGCCATTTTTTACAGAACCTACTGGACCCAGTTTAAAACAACACATACATAACTAACTTTTGGACCATAGATGTAGTATGGCAGTACTTGCTTTGTAGTACAGTAGTACTTGCTTTGCATGCAGCTGACATAGCTTTTATTTCCAGCATGCTATAGGGTCCCCCAATACCCTGTAGAAGTGATCCCTGAGTGCAGTCCTAAGCACCACTGAGCACCACTAAGCCACACTGGGTGTGGCTCAACAATTAAACACCTTTATCACATTAGCATGAATGGAACCAACTTCTGGGACCTGCAAAAAGCCTTCAAAATTAATCCAGTCTGGTACTGGTCCCTACCTGTGTGAGTACACAGGAGATCAAAACCAGATTCCACAGACATGAGACTTATAAGAACAATTTGCAAAACACAAGCAGTTTCATGCTCTCCCATAGGCCAAAGGGTGCTGCTAGGTGATCCCTAATTTCCATGGTAGGACTGTGCTTCCTTGGGTCATGACTGCCTGGGACTTCAGCCCAAACCATGGTGACATATAGTTACATTTTGGCTGCTGAGGGAGAATCCTGGCTTGTCCATGATTACTGGTTACTTGCACACACTTTAATGCCTACAAGTCCATAACATAGAAAAGATACCAAAGCAAGTCAAATACAGCCTCTTACCTATGAGAAGTGATCAGACATGAGCATAAAGAAAACCACCCAGAATGTAGACCGGAAGCAAACAGCTCCCAAGAAAAAAGTACTCTGAAGCCATATGGGATTTGGCCATCAGGTCATTTTTCATATTATAATAAACTACTTTCCAGCATTGAAAGGTTAGTTTGGGTCACCCAAACTCCTAACTTTCAAAATTCCTCAAAAAAAGGAAGGGCTATTCTTCCATAGTAAGTGTGTGTGTGTGTGTGTGTGTGTGTGTGTGTGTGTGTGTGAGAGAGAGAGAGAGAGAGACAGAGACAGAGACAGAGACTCAAAGAGACAGAGACACAGAGAGAGACAGAGAGAAGCAGAGACAGAGACAGAGAGAGAAACAGAGAGACAGAAAAAGAGACAGAGGGAGAGACAGATAAAGCACTTCTAGAATGTTCAAGGGATCTTTTGTGGTGCCACAGGTCAAACCCAGGTCGGCTAAAGTCAAGGAAAGCACCTTGACCCCTGGACTATTATTCCCCTGGTTCAAAACTTTATATGAATACAAGGTAAATTTATCACTCTGTGGAGTTTTGAGATGAACCAGGTGATTTACAGCTGTGTTTAGTCTTTTTTGGGCCTATGTGGCACTCTATGATAGGTATAAGGCATTCCATGGCAGAGATTGGATATTTATTTTTCAGTTCTGCTAGTAATGGCCTACTAGTAATGATCATCTTACTCAGATGAACAATGTTGCTGAGAAGGTTTTTGTCCTACTCTGTGTGCAAATAAATTGAGTCATAATTTGCTTTGGGATCCAAACCCTTGTGGTCAAATTATTAAAAGCAAGGGAATTATCCACACCTGACCCAGGGGAGCGACTATAATGGGTGATAAGTGCCCCTGGCAAGGTGGACAATGGGGTCTTAACTCCTGCTTTGCTATGTTCCAGCCAATCCAGAGGTAAGCTCAGGGGTGCTCACTTTCTTACCTCAATGTGGATTCACCCATATATTTTGTATAAAGTTTTTTTCTAACGCTGTGGCTAGCAATGGGAGAACAGTTTTCTTTATCTGCACCTAACATGCTCACCTCTGCCTTCCACCTGTCTGTGAGTTCTCTGATGGGATTCAGAGGGGCACTTCTGGCACTAGCACTAATAATCTGGTGGCCTCTCTAGAGTACTAGCTGAGGGACCCAACTCCCTCCCGATCCAGTCCTCCCTGCCACACAAGGTTGGCTTATTTTATTCAGAATAACCACCAGGGTCTTAGCTGAGAGACCTGCTAACTTTCACAGTAGGTTCAGGATCTTAAAGCACAATCATAACCCCAAATCCAAAAGGAACAGTGCAGAAAGCCAGCAACAGTCCATCACGAAGCACAGAGCAAGGCAGATCAGCTCATCTTTTACTTCCAAGTGAAAGTTTTCACTCCACTCTCAAGTTGGAATTTTGAGGCAGGAATCAGACATGGATAACTGGGATATCTTCTCAGCAGTTGCTGCCTACACTGCTCTTGCTCCTGAAGCAAGGAGACAGGGTCAAAGTGGCATAGGGCTGGTGTGTATATATACATACATGGTGTGTCCACATACGAGAACCTAAGTTTATTCCTACCCATCCAGCAGCACCAGGAGTTGCCCTGATGGCCTAAGAATCGAATTAACTGGTCTAATTCTCTAAGTACAGCTAGGAGTGGCCTTAGGGTCCCCTGAGCATTGCTTGGGAGCACCCTGCTCCCAAATAAATAAATGAACACAAATAAAAATGATTAGAAGTGAACTGTGTCTTCTGTAGGGGTCCATTACAAGGCCAAAGCCACATTATTCTGAGCCTGGTTTGGAAAATCCACAGAAGCTAGCCAGGTTAAAGAAGAGGCAGTGGGGCCCGGAGAGATAGCACACCGGTGTTTGCCTTGCAAGCAGCAGATCCAGGACCAAAGGTGGTTGGTTTGAATCCCGGTGTCCCATATGGTTCCCCGTGCCTGCCAGGAGCTATTTCTGAGCAGACAGCCAGGAGTAACCTCTGAGCACCGCTGGGTGTGACCCAAAAACCAAAAAAAAAAAAGAAAAAAAAGAAGAGGCAGTGGAGAACTGAATGAATTTGACTTTAATTGATCAGACAATAGATACATAAGTTGAGAGCATGTATTTGGCCTGAACCCTTTTGATACGGCTTTGTAAATGATCTTAAAGCAGATCCCTGGTCCTTCACTCCATTTCCCCATAGTTTCTCAAGAGCCTATCTCTGCAATGTATATCATCATTAGATTGAGAAGAAAAAAATGGACTTTTTTAGAGAAGAGAGCAGGTAAACATACTATATATGAATATATAGTATAAAGGTATGTTTGGGATGAAACAATTTTCTTTGATTCAAGGATGTGAATATACCTACTTGTATATATTTGTATTTGTGAACATACATACATGCACACACTTTAGCAATTATATTTAGAAAATACATTCCAACCCACACACTTGGACTTAATAATTCTACTTTTTGGAAAGTTTCCCAAGAAAATAATCTTAACAATCTATGTTCACATATTTAGCAATAGAGTTTTAATCAGAGCATTGCTGTAACAAAAAATGTTGGAAACCACCTATGTATCAATTGGGGGTTAATATACTGGATTAATATATAACTTCTTGATGATACTCTAGGGTATTACAAATACAAAAAATTTTTGAGAACTTATAGTTTGTCAGAGAAGGAGATAACATAGTATGCATTTTGTGATATATTGAGATATTTTGGGTCACAAACATAAAAACACAGATAAAAAAGCAAAACAGCCAACTGTGATCATGACAGCGTATACTCAGAGACTTAGGATGGTTAAGTTTTCTCTTTCTTGGCTGAACTTTCTCAGGACACTACAGTAAGCTTGGCATTTGCTTTTCTGAGACAACAATAATACTATCAACTTTAGAAGTCTCATAGATGTGTCTTTTTCAAATCATTATCGTGTTGTATTTTGTTGTTGTTGTTGTTGTTGTTGTTGTTTTTGAGCCACACTTGGGTGGTTACTCTCTGCCTGTTGATGCGATCTAGTTGAAGGGAACTTTGCAAGTGGACCAAGGGTGTGTGAGAAGAAGGGAACTTTGCAAGTGGACCAAGGGTGTGTGAGAAAGACTTCATATTTTTATTTTTATTTTTTTTCTTTTCTTTTGTTTTGTTTTTTTTTTGGGTCACACCTTGCAGCACTCAGAGGTTACTCCTGGCTCTATGCTCAGAAATCGCTCCTGGCAGGCTCGGGGGACCATATGGGATGCCAGGATTAGAACTACCGTCCTTTTGCATGCAAGGCAAACACCCTACCTCCATGCTATCTCTCTGGCCCTGAAAAAGAGTTCATTTTTTGTCAAGAATATATTTGAGGACCAGAGCGATGGCACGGAGGGGTAAGCATCTGCCTTGCTGGCATTAGCCAGTGTCCCATATAGTCCCCAAAGCCAGGAGTGATTTCTGAGCTCATAGCTAGGAGGAACTCCTGAGTGTCACCGGTGCCCCCCCAAAAGTTCTTGGTCCCCAAATGATCTTCTGTTCATGCCTATTTGTAGCCCAGAAAGCTGAACAATAAACCCAAGAAGAGCAGTGAGTACAATGGCTCAGCTGATAGACAGGTGGACAGATGGGGCAGATAGGTGGTCACTACCCATTGCTGGAGCCATGTCTAACACTCCAAAACAGCAGTACATCCCCACAATCCTTGTCGTCCCTAAAGAGAAGCAATATCCTTGCTATTTCTGTTTATCTCCAATTTAGCTATTGCTTCTCTTTCACTTCCATTATCTTTGCTATCAATGTTGGGTTTTGTTTGTATGTATGTTTGTTTTGATTTTTAGGTCATACTCAGCTGTATTCAGGACTTACTCCTGATTCTGCACTCAGGGATTACACCTGGCAGTGATCAGGGGACCATATGGGGTGCCAGGGATTGAACATGGCTTGGTTGTGTGCAAGGCAAATATTATCCCCGATGTGTATAGCTCTGGCCCTCCTATTTTTTATTTTTATTTTTGCTTTTTGATCCACAGCTGGTGATGATCAGGGATTACTCCTGACTATGTACTCAGAAATAGCTCCTGGCTTGGGGGACCAAATGGGATGCCAGCGGATCAAACCACAGTCAGTCCTAGGTTAGCGAGTGTGAGGTAAACACCCTACTGCTTGTGCCACTGCTCTGCAATCCCCATGTTGTTTTTAACTAGAAGGAAATAAAGTGACATCTGAACCATGACAAGTTTGTTAATGCTATGGAAGAAAGGACAAATTCTATGACTCAAAGAAAAAGTGAACAGGAAGAGTTTCATAAGAAATCCAGTGGCTCATGGACTGTCTAGCACTTCATAAGTCATGTTTTTGAGTGCAAGTCACATAAGGGCTTGCACAGTGACTCACAGAAACTATATGGTACCTCAGGATGCCAAATGGGAAACTGCCCAGAGGTGGTTGTGAAGGTTTTGAGACTTGAGATGAAGCTGGTCCCCACACCTGCCATCTGTCACTTCCCAGGGGATTCCAGTCTCACAGAACACACTGTCCGCTGCCTGGAAAGGGGACAATCACTCTCCTAGACCAACATTACACAGATGTTCAGAAGATCGTAATCTTGTAGTTACAACTGCCAAAGCTCATCCTTTTACCCTCTAGCTACCCACCCCCACAAGTCTTCACAGCTATACTGCAGAGCTGTGTCCCAGTGATTTGAGGAACAGGGAAGCAATTGATAGAGGAGAAACAGACAAGATGGTCAGAATTCAGACTGGGTGTGGGTCAGAGGGGAGCCTTTCAAGTATTCAGGGGATGCTAAAGTACCTTTTCCAGTGAGTCCTGGAAACCCAGTTTAGAAAAGAAGGGGATTGTAATAAAGAATGCATCTCCATGGCAATAAAACCATTGAACCTGCTCATGTAATTATCCCATACAAATATCAAAGATGTAGGCAGAGCCAAGATGACATTTTATCATCTCAACTGATGCTTTAGGTTCACTCCAAGCCCCTCTAATTTGCACATGAACACACGTGTTCTAAGAACACAGTTCACCTTAACAGCATAGACAGTTTTATGTGTATGCACAATGAAGTATTCATCTTCCCATTCCAAATCTAGGTGCCTTAATAGGTAAGGAACAGTGGAAGTGGCCTTTTGGGAAGCAGTGGTGACCATGGCAGGCAGGTTTACTCGACAAACTATCTTAGGAAGGATTGTGCATGAAGACGATGGTGTTGGTCTATTTTTTCCAAGATACTTCCAGCTCACTCAGAAGGACTCAATTTGGAAGCCCACTCAGGCATTCTGCATGCACTAGCACTTTCTCGGGATATAATTTAAGGGCAGTTTGAAACTTTGGCCCAATTTGATCAAATATTGATAGACGGTCCAGTAAAACTGGCATGGGAGGCAGCTACTTTACTGCACACTGACACTGTAAATTTGAAGAGACACTGTCAGCCTGCTGAGCCCTGAAATTTACTTCCCTAAAAGGCAGATAAATCCCCTGGCTCGGGCTGGAGTTCTGTGTTAAATATACATACTCATGTACCTTACGTGAGGTCCCCCACGATAAATTTCTTCTAGCGTCTGGTGCTAGGAAACAGTTTGTCTTTCCTGATGAATGTGTCTCCTTTCTTATTAAAGGAAGACGCTCTGGGCCCACCATGTTGCACTTTTTGCCTTTACAGCCAGGAAGGAACCTTCCTTGTTTTCTTTGCCCTCCATCCTAACAGCTTTTCTGAGCAGTTTTGTGTGTATATGGGTCTAAATTGATCTGTGCCTTCATCCAACGACTTAGATTCTTTCAGTGCCCTCCCTGACTTTTGGACCTTATTTCTCTATTCTGTTGAATACCATTTCAACTTCTTTTTTCTTTTTGAGGAAGGAGTGGTTCCACCCGACATATTTAGGAGTTACTCTGGCTTTTCACTCAGGAATTACTGTTGGCAGTGCTCAGGGGACCATATGGAATGCCAGGGATTGAACTCAAGTTGGTTTTGTGTAAGGCAAGTGTCCTACCTGCTGTACTACTGTCCCAGCTCTTCAACTTTTTTTTTTTTTGCAAGATAATAAACTTGGATCCCCAGATGCATTTAAGGAACTTCAGTGATTGTCATTAAGCCACTAAGTTTTACTTCCCAGGAATTAGCCAATATGATGACATATAAATATGGCATCCAATAACATATCTATGCAGCCTCATCGTTGGGAACAGTATGACTTAAACTGCCAAAGAAGATGAGGGCAAACACACCTGTTTGCCAAGACACCAGCTGGATTCACTAGAAATTCCTAAAGCTCCTGCTCACCCAAGTGAGAGCTGAAAAAATACACCATGAAAGCACACATGGAGGACAACAAAGAATTCCTGGGCATGAAGCCTTTATGAGAGCAGAAAATGTGGTCTTCTGGCAATTTTGATTCTTGCTATCTATCTAAGAAGAATGAAAATTTATGTCCATTCAGAGACTATCATTCATGGCAGCACTATTCACTATGGTCCCGAACTGGAAGAAATTTGATATCCATCAGGTGGTAAAATGGATAAAGAAAAGTGGTCTAGACATAAGAACTGGGTGCTTAGAGGAAATAAAGTGATAGGTTGTGAACCATAGTGCTTCAAAAGAAAAGGGAAAGGGTAAGGAAGGGAAGAGAAAGAGAGAGGGGAAAGAATGAGAAAGAGAGAGACTAGAGACATTGGTATTGGCAACTGCGCGCTGGTGAAGGAATGGGTATTGGAACACTGACTGAATTCAATCATGAACCACATTGCAACTATCTCATTGTAAATTTTTATTTTAAAATGTGGTCTAGACATACAATAAAACAGGACTATTAAGGAAGGTACATACTTCAGATACGGGCTGCATTACAGATGAAGCAAAACACTATGCTAAAGAAAGACAAGGCTAAGTTGGAAGTGAAGAGGAGGTAGAGGGATACAGATGAACCTGCTGGGTCTCTGTGTCAGCAACTGGGTTTTCATTTGAGCCTGTGTCTTTCACCTTGGTCACCTTAGAATCACCTGATGATCCCATGAAGACAGAAAGTAGACAATCAGGTGCATCTCTGTCATCTCTGACTCAGCTGTGCAGAGTACAGCCCAAAGTCTGGGCTATACTCATTTCCCAGTGATGTTCAAAAAGCTAATTAAATTTTGGTGAAGGCTGCTTTGATCCTTCCATACTGGCTCGTGATAGACCTGGTGGCTCTCATGGCCCCTCATTCACTCCCTGTGCTAGGCCACAGTAACAGAAGACAGAGGAAGTGAGGAAAAAGATGGGGAACAGAATGTGTGTGCAGAGAGAGGAAGCCCACATTTATTCTTTACCTTGGTGTTCATCCACAGTGCTAATACGATGGCCTACCCCATTTCTGTCCTATGCTGAGCTCTAGAAAGCTTTTACCTGACAGACAGGGAGCTGATCTGTCCCTTACTCCCAGATGAGGTCACAGAGAGCAGAGAGTTACTTACATAATCTGCTGGGATGTGAGCTCATGTTGGAGCACCCAGGCACTGTATCACCAGATTGTATAGTTGATCATGCGGCTAAAGCAGACATAGCCACTTTGAAGTCTGACAAGGGTCTCCATCTAAAAAGACAGTGTCCTGGGTGGGTGGATGGGGTGAAGGAAAGTGCAGTGCTCATCTCTATGTATTGCAGGGCTTGATCTTGGGATCACCAGTATTAGAGTAATGGTCTGCAGGAATGGAATGGAATGGGTGATTCCCAGGGAGTGAGGCAAGTCTGTTTTGCAGGAACAGAGCCAGAATTAAATAGAACTTTCCTTTGGTGTGACTAAAAGCCATAGACACTTGTGACTATGGCATTCTCACCATATAGTGGAGATCCTTCAGAAACTCCAGATTATTGTTTGCAGAGTGAACCAGAATACATAAAACCTTTCTAGGGCTCTCCGAGGTAACCTCTGAGCAAAGCAAATCCTCAGCTGCCCCTGGCCTTCCAAGCCAGTGTGTGGTGTAAGAGGAAACGAGACTGTGTGTTTCTCTTCGAAAAGTTTCCCTACCTGGCCAGCTCTGAGCTCAAGACTCACAGGCAGGTTGTTCCCTTCACCATTATCCCCAGCTAGGCACAGTGATGGAAACAGGAGGAGCCAGAATGGCCTGTGCAAAATGCCCTGTGTTGGGATCTGGAACTATAGACTGATCTTTGCCACTGTAAAGGATAGGGAATGGTCCAGGCATGACCCTTGGACATTTATTGGCAGAGTCTGCCTTGGTCTATGTCACGTGCCCTCCTTAGTCAGGTCAGAATCTATGGCTTGTTTCCTCCACCTGCACACACAGAAGTCAAAATGCTACTGGATTCTTTCTGGCCTCAATCTATGAACAACACCGGGGAGTATTAATACAAACTGAGAATGTATGTGCCCACCAGTGTGTCCAACAGCTAGGACAATGGCCTTACTATTTTTATATCAACTTTTCATTTGGTGGAGGATATAAAGTTTTAGGGTTACATCTAGGTGAATCTTAGAGATCACTCCTGGTTCTGTGCTCAGAAATGATGCCAGCTAGTGCTTGAATGACTTTATGTGGCAGTGAATGTTGAACTGGGTCAGCCTGCTTGCAATGCATGTGCCTTATCCCTGGTTCTACCTCTCCTTCCTTTCACACCAAGCCTTAAAAAATGCTTGAAATCCAAATGTTGGTTATGAAACTGCTCATTTAATTAAAAAAAAGGAGCTTACTAAACCTTCCACTACTGCATTAATGGCTTTATTGGAGATACAATAATTTTTATGAATATACTTTCTAATGATCTTTTCTTTTTCAATATTGTTCTTATTTTCTTTTTATTATTTTTTAATTTTTCTAATTTTTTCTAATTTTTAATAACTTCACTTTCTGTCATCCCAAAACAAATGTATTATGATCAGTTATGTCAACCATGTGGTACATTTTCTTTAAATAAATAAATTTAAAAAGAATGGATTTAATAAAAAATGAATTTTATATTTTTTACATGTCAAAAATTTACCAGTTTGCCTTTATTCTAAGCACATTGGGGCCTAATAAGTCAATTAATTTAACAGTTTTGAATGGTTAAAATCGCAATTTTGTGACCTGCTACCCAGTGCCAAGAAGCCAGAGAAAGATTAGGACATGGGACAGAGATAGTACAGTAGGTAGGGCACTTGTCTTGCATGCAGCTGGCCTGAATTCAATCCTAGGCATCCCAGAAGGTCTCCTGAGCCCTACCAGGAGTGATTCTTGAGTGCAGACACGAGGAAGTCCTGAGCATTGCTGGGTGTGACCCCAAAACAAATCAAACAAACCCAGAAAGATCAGGACACATTTTGTCCATAATTTCTCAAGTACAGAGAGTCTATTCTTTGCCCCCAGGCTCTCCCAGAATGTAGGACGAGAGCCGGGGAGTAGAAAAACACTTTAAATAAGGAATCCAATATTGAACAAATAAAGGAAAAGAACAAATGTGTTTGGAAACAAGTCTTCCAGCACTAATGATTAGGGTCTAAAAATAAACCCAACATTATTTTTAAATGGGAAGAACACTCAGAAAAATAAGTCGAAAGACGAATTAGGGAAGTAATTTCTAACAAGGTGAAACAAAACAGAATTCAGCACAGAGTAGAGCACTGAGAGATATATCCAGAATCCAGCTTTTTCCACGCTCTCGGTGCTGTGCAAAACAGAAACATCGGAAGTGGCTGCTGATTCAGTCTTCAGAGGTTTCAGGCTTTCTGCTCAACTCATTTATAAGGTGTCTATATCTACAGGCCACTGCAGGACAAAGACCAAGTAATCATTTCCAAGGTGGTCCTAGGTGTTAACTAATAATCACAAAATGTCTCAAATCCAGAGGAGTTTGATTTAGTTCTCCCCTGCTCTGTGCTTGAAGACGCTTTGTTGGATGCCTTCAACTCCCATTCTCCTCCCCATACTCAACTATTACTCTGAGTTTCCTTTAGCAAACTCCTGAGGTTCAGGAAATTTTAACCCCACATCTAGGTCTTGCAGAAGAAGCGGGTAAGAATGGCCATTCCTGAAAACTGATATTGGTCTGGGAAGTCAGCACAGGACACAAAACTAAGACTAATTCCTGTGACACGCTACGCAGTCAGTGGAGTTGCATGTAAGGAGAAAGCTCAGCTTTCCTGAGGAGAAGGATGCTCTTGGTGATACTTTTAAATAGCTCCATCAAGCCCCACCTTACTATGAATTGCTCTGGCTCTCAGCTGCCAGCCAGAACCTTCATTATAAACTTAGGGAAGCTAGAGCTTTTTATTTCTTGCTGCAGAGTTTTCTTGGTCCGATGCGTACACTTTACCCTTTTACATTAGATGGTAGATGCAGCAAAAGCAAGGTCCATGATCTTATTTCTAAATATGAACCTGGGCCATGAGTTGGAAATACCAGGTGAATAAAAGCCAGGGCAATGCTCAATGTAGAGGTGAAGAAAGATGTGGTACCTAAATGCTGAATAATATGATTGGTTCTGAGTGCCAAGGGGCGACCCTAAAGCACAGAGGAAACAGTTTTTAACCACTGGGGTTGGGGTGGGCTGGGGAAAATTAGAAGAAAAACTTGGGACCTCCCAATAAAAATAAGAGTAAGTTGTCTGAGTCAACAGAAAGTTGGCTGCTTCACTGATCCAATACATGACGATCATCAATATTTTCAGAACTGAATCTCCTGTATCTCAGTTTCACATCTCCCCCACATTTAGGGAATATTTTTACTGTATTTGCTTTACTTATAAATTTGATTATCTTGAGGTCAGAGTGCTAATATAGTGGGTGTGGTTAACTCAACATGGCTAACATCACTTACAGTCCTCTGAGCAACTGTAGGAGAAATTCCTGAGCACAGAGCCAGGAGTAAGCCCTGAGCATCACCAGATGTGGCCCACAAACAAAGCAAAACAAATCTAACTATTCTTAAAAAAAAAAAAGATAGTTACAGTGCAAGCATAAGTATCTATCAAATCATGATTTGGTCACATTGGTGCTCTCCTTGTTAGAAATGTGGGACAGTAAATATGTCAGTACTATAGAGAAAATGTTGCCCTGCATTCTACTAAAATCCATGTCAAAACTCCCTGACATTCCATGCACAGATATCCTGGAGGGAGAGACCCAGGAACATTACTCCACTGTGGGGTCTACAGAGTGGTGCAGTGATACCCTCAGACATGGCATTGGGCAGCCTGTTTAGCATAATGCCTGCTCTAGGGCATTGTCATTGTGAAGAATCCTGGGACAGAGCATAGAGCAGCTCTCAGTCATGACATCATTTATTGGGGTGGTAATAATGAGGACCATCAGCAAGCACCAGGCCTTGGGGTCACCACCAGGGCTACTGGCAGTTATTTCAATCTTCTTTTTGGTCAAGGTCACAGTAGGCAGCAACTTTGGGATATGGGGATCATCATAATCAGGCTTGTGATCCTCAATTCATGTTGGCACACAGCATGTGATGAAGACTTATGTTGTAGGGCATTATGTTTGGGAGTCAGTTTCATGGGCATTTCATTGCTCAAACAGGTAAGTTGGGAGCCTCATGATCTAGCTGCTGTACTCCGGTACAGGAGTGCAAAGTATAAGTGGTCTCCCTTTCCCTTGTTTAACCCTCTCGCTTAATTTACTCTCTTTTTCTCTCTTTACTCTTCTCTCTTCTCTCCTTCCTTTCCTCTCTCTTCCCTCTATTTCCACTCTCTCTCCTCTCCTATCTTCTCTCTCTTTCTTCCTGTCTCTCTTTCACATCAAAGCCCACCACTTATTTGCAAATCTCCAGGAGGGACACCATTCTTCACATGAGCTCTACATTGAGGGTAAGTCCCTGCTTGGGAGGGACAGTGCCTGGCAGGAAGGTGGGTGGAGAGGGGCAAAGGTGCATTGTTCACTGTAATTTCTCTAGTCCCCTGATCAATTCACATTCTGTAATAATACCTTTCAAATGGGCCCTTCTGGCCACTTCCAGGCTGATTTGTTGCTGCTGGCACCAGTTCACAATGAACCCTCCTTGCTCTCCTGGAGAAGCTCAGTGGCAGCTTCCATGAAAGTTCTGTTCACGAGCAGTTTGGGCATGGAGCAAAGGCTGGAGGAGGACAGGGCCAGCCTGAGTGATGAACTGGGAAAGGAGGTGCTCCTCAGAGTTATCACCAATATTCCATCAGGCAACTGGCTATAAGGACATCTCAGTAATAAATGGGCACTTCCCACAGCCAGCCTGGGGGTGGGTGGGCTGTCCCATTTCTATTTTTAAATTCCATGTTCCTTTTCAAGGGTTCACCCATTACAATGATTTACATTGCTGACCGAGACAATGATGTCCTTTCATGTCAAAAGCAGAGTGTGAGAATTTATCATAAAATCAGGCCTTTCTTTATTTTTCTTTTCTTCCCCATTATATCCTTTTCTTTCTGAAAAACCATTTTAGATGCTACTCTCTTGACTTCAGAGTCCTGGGGTGGATAAGGGTGGGAGTGAGGGGTAGGAAGGAGTGTCAGGTTTCCAGTACCTTCAGGAGTACCTGGGAGACAAGCACCCCCCATATTCCCTTAGCCTGCTTCTCTCCAGGTGTACTAGTGCATCCGCTCCTGAGTCATTGGTGCCATCTCACAGAGATATCCTGGTGTCATGGCAGTGACACTTACTCAAAAAAGAATTAGATTAAGGGGCTGGAGGGATAACACAGCAGTATTCTGTTTGCCCTGAACTTGGCTGATTCTGATTCGATTCCTGGCATCCCATATGGTTCCCTGAATACTACCAGGAGTAATTCCTGAGAACAGAGCTAGGAGTAATCCCTGGCCACAGTTAGTCATAGCAAAAAAAACAAAAACAAAACCACACACACACCAAAAACAAAACAAAAACAAAAAACAACAAAACAAAAAGAATGAAGTCGAGTTCCCTGATACCATTCCTGCTTAGATTTCTGAGTGAGGACCCTACACACAGGCAGCTGTTAGAGTTAAGTTCTGTATGGGTCACCAGCTGAGCCTTTGACAGTGCTCAGAGCATCTGAGATCACCTGGGCTCTCATTCTTGGCTCTTCGCACATGGGGACCAGAAAGTGCTTGGTTGTATGTGTAGTTTTCTCACACACTGTAGATAATTTAATAGCATCTTCAGGGGTCCCTGGCTCTTAAAAGTGAGGAACACCATCTTCATGATTGTGACCATCAAAACTGTCTCTGGATATTGTCCAATGTCCCTTGAGAGGTAAAATTGTTACCCATTAAGAACTGTTGTAGAAGAGAAGAAATAAAACACACATAACAAGATGATTCATACACTGAGATGATCAGAACAGCCTGAGAGTGTTGAAAGAGGATGATCAGAAGAGGACCATGGAGTGAGTAGTCAGGGAGGATTTCTCGAGGGATGTGGCAGTGGGCATGAGGAAGAGAAAACACAAGGAAGAAGCAGGGAAAGTTCTATCAGATGCAAACTGAGGACCGAAAAGACAGAGAAGGTGAAAAGGGATTTGTGGTTTTTTGAAATGAGGTTAAAAAAAAAAACAACTCCTAGAGTGTGTGTGTGTGTGTGTGTGTGTGTGTGTGTGTGTGTGTGTGTCTGAAGAGGGAGGGGCAGGCAGGGTAAAGCTTGGACATTTAGGGCAGCTTAAGATACCATAGTGAGTTTTCATCTCAGAAGTTGTGTGGCAAAATGTGGTCATTCATTCCATACATAACAATGAGGCCTGACACTGTGCAAAGCAACATTTGGAGGGGTTTGGGGTTGAGAGGATCAGAGAGGAGAGGTAAATGTGGGAAGAGGCAATTTCACTCCACCTGGCCTTGAGGGGGCTCCCAGCATATGGGAAGGCACCAATCTGTTGAGCTCTGCACCTCCACTGCCTTGGCCCCTCAAACAGCAATATCAACACAGAGGTATGAAAAATGCCATAGCCCCATTTCTGAGACTAGAGAAAAGGGGCTAGAAGTTTGGGGAAGAAGAGAAAATGGAGTTTAATTAGGAGGGACTAGACTGGATACCCAGAACCCCCCAGATTCCAGCCCTATTACAGACTTCTCTCTCATTTGTATTCCCGGCACCTAATGAGTACAGTTCTGTGCCTTGTCTGTGTGCAAACCACTCACTCTTCTGATTCCACTAACTCCCAGTAGAATAGTGGGGGAATCAGGGCCTTTGGGAAATAACAAGGTCCTGAAAGTGGGCCCTCCTGAGTGGGGTCCATGTTCTACGAAGATGACATAAAAATCTGATCACCAGAAAGACCCAAGCATACTGATATCTGTCTGACTGTGAACTCTCCCTTCAAAACTGCCATGCAGAAATGTTGTTTCAATGTGGCTTCATAAGAGCAGCAGAAGCTGATCCATAGATATTTATACATGCTACATACCTGCAAACACATGTGCACACACATACACACACACACCATCCTCACGAGGGAGGAAAGACCAGTTAACCATAATATATACTGTCTGCCTCACCTTCTTTCAGTCCTTTTTTCCAGGAGTGTCCGTAAGCAGGTGGGAAATTTGCATTGGATAAATGAATGAATATCTGAAAGCAAGGGAGGTGTTTTCTTCCCATTTAACTAGGCAATGGTAATCTATTGTGGTGATCGCAGAAATCTAATGGTTGTTGACAGCTTGCTCTGCCTAGCACTTACTAGGGTCCTGGAATTCTCTCTGTGCCTGTTTCAGGTTACAGACAGGTGAAGGGACCACAGTTATAGAGGGATGGTGGAGACTGTCCAGTCTGGAGGTCATAGGTTACTATAAAAATGCCTCTTAAGTTGGCATAATGGGCAACAGTTTCCTGTTCAAGCCGACAACTTCCAGGCTTGGCCATTTTACACACTTTAATATCTTTTATCTATATCGCTCTTCTTCATAAAGCTCTCTACCTTTTCATTTGTATGATAAAAAATGCTTGATCTCAAAAACTATTAAGGGCAAAGATGAACGTGACATTTTCATACAGGAAATGGCCAACTTTCATTAATGCGGCTCATTGGGTGGGAAGTGATTGTGAGGGAGTCGTGATTTCTTTGTCTCCGTTTGGGTAATAAAAACCTTCTAGGAAGAAGTAACCCCCAGGTGAAACATGTCTTCCTGAGCCCCCAAGTTTCCAGGAGAATGACTGCAGCCTCGGAAGTGGCGCCTGAAGGGGAGACATGAGACTATTCAGTAACTGCCCCTTCTTCTGAACCAGGCCTATGTGAGACAAGGAAAAAACCATCAGTTGGTATCAAGACTTCAATTAAGTACCTCATCCTGTATTCCCAGATGACAAAGAGCTGGTCCTAGTTTCTCATGAATTTCTTTCTTTTTTTTTTTTTTGTTGTTGTTGTTGTTTTTTAATAGATTGTACTTGGCACAAAAAGGAAAGGAACAATATGGGGTCCATTTCCCTAACATTGGAAATGTTCCTGAAATTCCCAAGTGGAGGAGCCAGGGATGGAGGTGACAAGGGTAAAGGCAGCTTGCAGTGCCCAGGGGTTAGAGCCATGAATAGGGATCAGAAGCTCCTTCCTTCAGTGTAAGAATGAGAGTGCATGCATACATAAGTATACAGGTATACACTGTGTAGATATGTCTCTGTGTGCAGTTATAGCACACATGGGCCTCTGTGTATATGTGTGTGTTCAGGGTTATCAAAGAGGCTCATTTGAGGAAATAAGGAAATTCCTGGATGATATAGAGATGCCAACCTGAGTTGAGGCAGGTTCTGTTCTGTTTGGGGGTACTGGTGAGGGTAAGCGACTATGACAACACATTTAAGATGAATTCAGTGACTGCGGGAACCTGTTAGAATAAAGATGCCCAAGCTGGTAGGTTTGAATCTTGCCTTTTATGAAAACTATGGGGTTGTTACTATACAATTCTATACTGGAGAGCACATATTTAGAAAATATTTTTCAGGGAGGGTTGATGAAGTGGCCAAAGGGCTCAGAACCAGAACAGAGGTGAGGGACAGATAAGAAAGAGAGCAAAGGGTCTGCTCTAGTAGTACAGCGGGTAGGGTGCTTATTTTCCAGCATCACATATGGTCCTCCAAGCACCATGAGGAGTAAACCCTGAGCACAGAGCCAGGAGTAACCCTTGAACACTGCCAAATGTGGTCCCAAAACAAACAAAAAGTGAACATAAAGATCAAGGTCAGGCATAACAACCTCAGGGTGCTGCTGGGGTTCACAAATGCCTGAAGGGAGCAGGTCCATCCAGCAATTTAAAGGCACTAATTCTTACTGAGTGGCATCCCTCCAAAAATTTCATGAGAAATACAAAAATGATTGAAGTGCTTTAAACATCTGGAGCCTAGGAAGCAGTTAAGAACCAGCCCTTAAGATGGGGCACCAGCTGCCCATTAACCAGCAGGATTCCCCCTTGGCTTTTCCCCACACCCTACAGGCTTGTCCCCTGAAAGATTTGGCCACTGCACCACTTTCTACCTTTGCTGGAAAACATGTGCCCAACTGGGCCAGGGACCAAACTGAGTTGTCTTCTGGGAAGGGGACAGATGAAGGAGCAAATTGAGAGCCTGGGTCACTTCCTTTTAGTTAAAAGTTGCAGCTTTGGGAGGCCTTGATAGAGACTCCCAGTTTAAAGAAACAGCTCTTAATGCTGACCCTAGGTCACTGACAGATCAATTGTAATTTTTCCCCTCTTGCTGATATGATATATAGCCACTCAACCATCTGTTTACTCAATTCAGCAGGAGACAAACATTTCTTGTGCTCCTACTATGCTTCTATTCAAATTCTCCCGTATACTCCTACATGTCTTTGAGCAGTCACAAAATTCATAAAAGTCTGTTTGGTTAATGCTGCACTTTCCCTGGCGCAGTAACATCCTCTTCAGCTAATTCTGAACTATTGGGATTACACAGCGTAAAATAAGGTCCTGGCTCTTTATCAATAATATAATCATGTTGGATGGGATGGATGAGTAGCGCTGGTCCAATTTTAAATAAAACTTCGGTTTTATTTATCTAGCTATTGTTTCAAGGGAAATGAAAGTCTTCAGTAATTTATCACTGGTATTAACAGTGAAATTGCCAGCTAAAGCTCCAATATTTGATGTTGGAATCAAAAGAGGTTGCCCAGGCTTTGAACTGGATCTTCTGATTGGGGGAGCATTTGCATGGAGTATATGTCTCCAAAGCACTGTGGAATTCAAGACTGGCTACCAGGGTAAACAAAGGATTATTTTTGAGTGAAATTTTATTTTACTTTTTCTTAATTATTTTTTAAATTCAATCACCATAAGATACACACTTACAAAGTTATTCATGATTACATTTTGGTCATACAATGTTCTAACACCCACCCCTTCACCAGTGCACATTTCCTATCACCAATGTCTCCAATTTCCTTCCTATCTTCTCTGACACAGCCTGACTCTATGGCAGATGTTTTTCCTCTCTTTCTCTCTCTTTCTCTGTCTCTCTCTTTGGTTTGCAATATTATCACTGAAGGGGTATCATGCATATCACTTTACCTCCTTTCAGCAACCAGTTCTTGTCCAGAGCAATCATTTCCAATTATCATTGTCACATTGTCACAGAGGGGGGAAAAAGCAAATAGAGGATTTTAACACAGCAACTTTCAGACTAAGCTGAAGTGTTTTCCCTAAGCTAGGTAAGATAGTCTAGTCACTGTGTGAGCAAAACAGAGAAAGTACAATGTGGGTTTTTTTTTTTTTACCCATACTGATATTATTACTTGTATTTATGCTTAAATGGCCTGATTTGAGGAAGTGGTCACTTCTACTGGTGATGGAACTGATCTTAGAAATGACATCAGAGTGGCAAAAGTCGAACTTCCACTAATAGCAATGATCTGGGTGGAAACATGACTCTAAATTTGTGACTGGTTAGAAAACAAAGGTTAAAAAATTCGAAAGGAAGGGCACCAATTACTGGAAATGAGGTGAGATAGTGATCCCTGTTTCAATTTTTGTAAAGTCTCACCACTATCCATGCGTTGGGACCTGTGGAAATGACAGCAAGGTCAAGGCCTTCCCTTCACAGTATCACAGAATATTGGTAGGGAACTGATTTTGTTTGAGAATAGAGGCAGAGAGCCAAGGTAGAGACCTTGGTGACATGGGTCTTAGTGTGTCAGGGTTCGAGTGTATATAGCTTCATTTTCAATTTTGCTGGCCATATTGAGGTTGCACTGCTCTTGCTCCTGGGGTGGCAAGGAATGTGGCCAGCAGGTTTCCTGCCTTTCTTGACCTGAATGACAGCAGGAGAGGGTAATTGTGGGTGGCAGATAATGGTCCTGTTTGAGTAGGGCTAGGTCTTGGATATAGGTCATCCTATATCACTCTGCCATGTGTTACAGTGGGTACTCAGAGAGAGACTTGGTTCTCAGCTCCTCACCCAGGTTATGGTTCTGGAATTTACTCTGATATACAAGGGGTGAGTCCATCTCTGCTCAGAGAAGCTGGGGAGAAGGAGGATATGAAGGGCAAGTATGGCCCATGCTTGGGAAGACCCAGGACTCAGGAATGAAAGGCAATGAGAAGCAAACCTTGAGTTTATATCTCAGGGCCTAAGGCCATGTCAACAAGAACAAAAACAAAAGCCAATCAAATCATCAGTTGACTCCATTTTTGAGAATTTTGTGGAAGAGTTTTCAGGTCCAGAGCTCATTGGCTATTTGCGAGGGCTCAGGTGGAAGGCTCTGTTATTAGCTCTTTAATTGATGCTAAAATTTGCCATTGACAGAGACTCTAAAAGCCTACATTTGGACAGATGTTGAAGGCTTGATGGTCTCTCTCTTACAGAGTCTCCTCAATGTTGGAGTTAAAAATAATATCACTGAAAGAGGATACACCTATTTCTCTCTCCATTTTTATTTTAGTACTGGGATTTACAATACTGCTAATTACACTTTTCATGCATGCATCATTTTAGTTCCACACCCAACACTAGGGGGCCACTTCCTACTCCAGGGTCCCCAGGACCTATCCTAGCACTACTCTTTCCTGTCCCTGCCATGTAAACTCAGTGCTAGAGACCAAATCCCATATTTCTCTTGAAAAAAGTTACTGTCACACCTGCTCATCTGGGTCCTTATGCCAACCACCTTTTATTTTTTTCTAGAACTCTTTACAAGTCCTTGCACCATTTCAGTTCCAGCTCTGAATTTAAATTTGTCACTAAATTCTGCTTTTGACATACATTTTAAAAATGGTTGAAGTTGTAAGTGTCAATTCCCTTAAAGAAAGAATAGGGAGAAAAAAAAACCTGACTCCTATGGAATCAGTTAACAAAAATCCTCTGGAGAGCTCTGCAACTCCCTAGGTTTTTGCTTCTATCAGGGGCAAACCTCTCACTCACATCTTAAGCCTTTAGAAGTTATGCCACGCCTCCCCCTACCACTTTTCTTAACCAGAAGAGAGTGTGCTTTGCCCAGGACAAGTGAGCTGTTCGTTCATTATTTTCTGTGCCCTGCTCAAGCCTAACCCTGATACACTCTGACTCCCTTTCTCTTCTCTCTTGCTCTCCCTCCTTCACCCATTCCATGCCACCAGGAGTGCCAGCTCCCCACAGTTAATGGCACCTTCTTCCCCATCTATGTCCAGGTCGATGGAAGTTTGTCTACTCTGTCTAGCACCTCTAGGGGTCAGTTCTTAGAGGAGAGATATAAAATGAAGTTCTTCTCTCTGTCTTTATAAATGGCCTTGGCCAATAATGCTCACACACACACACACACACACACACACACACACACACACACACAGAAAGAGAGGTGAGTCTTGTTAGTACAACACTCAATTGGGTCAATGAACGTCCTAGGTTGAACTATCTAATTCTTTTAAAATATTCTGTCGAGGAGGGGGGCAGAGAAATAGTACTGGAGTCCCACCAGGAGTGATTCCTGATAGCAGATCCAGGAGTTCATACTGAGCACTGCTGATTGTGGACCAAAACCAATTATACAAAATATTTTAATTGTAGGGATGTTCAGGGGACACAGGGACCATCCTGGTGATACTCAGGAGCCAGACTAGAGATGTCCGTGTTCAGGCCCACATGAGAGGTGCAGACAGCATTGTTCTATAAGGGAATCACTTATTTAGGAACTTTAACATCCGGACTCTTGAGCATGCTCTGATCCCCCTTATTAGTCATCTCATTTCTCCTTTTCTAACCCCATTTGAATATTTTGAGTTTTGGGGCTGTACCTAGAAGTGCTCAGGGCTTACTCCCAGTTTTGTATCCAGGTATCAATATTGATAGTGCTCAGGGAACCATATGGAGTGCTGGAAATTGAACCCGGGCCAGTAGCATGCAAGGCAAATACTTTACTCACTGTGCTTTCGATCTGGGCTTTCATTTAGATTTTAATCATGAACCACCCCCAGATTCCTCTGTAGATACACTATAGAGATTCAGTAAGGAATCTGGGCATGCTCTTTGTGTGTGTGTGTGTGTGTGTCTGTGTGTGTGTCTGTGTGTGTACACAAACAAACAGTCTAGACATGGTCACAGACCACACAAAACCATACATACCCCTCCCTTTGTCTACTCTAGATGATACTATCGTCACTTCCTGGAGATATGGCAGCTTAGTTTGTGGCAGGGTATCATCAAGATACTGGATTATCCAGTATCATTGTCTACCACTTCCTACCCTTCACAAAGATTGAAAGATCTGTGTCAACATCTGCCTCTTTGTAACTCTTAGCAGCTCAGTTAAAGGCAGCAAGAGATCTAAACTGGTTTAGGGCCAAGGAGTTAGTGCAGTGGGCACAGTGCATGCTTTGCACACTGCCAATCTAGGTTCAATCCCCAGCACCACATATAGTTCCCTAAGAATTGCCTGAAGTGGCCCACGAGTACAGAGTCCAGGTGTAAGCCCTGAGCACAGTTAAGTGTAATCCTAAAACAAAACAAAACAAATTTCAAAAATTTAAACTGAGACCAGTACCATTCTGTGCCCTGAGATGAAGAATTCCCAGCATCTTTCCCTAATCCCTTGTCCTTTTTCTGCAATGGGTGAATTTCACCCTCAGCCCCACACCCCAAAAGAACTCTCACTGCTCTGTCTCTCCACACCTCTGCATTGAGGGCTATGTCCAAAGCTCAGAGCGTCACACTGACTTTCTGGCCAAATACCACCTCTTCCTGGAAGCCTGGATCCCAGGCAAGATCATCTTTCCCTTGCTGCACCAATCACAACACCATCCAAAAACTATTCATTCCATATCTGAGAGGTCCATGAAGGTACATACCATTTCTCTTATGCATGTCCAGAATCTAACACCCATAAGGGCCCAATACTCCAGTGACCATTAATGTTATTCTAGAATATTTCATCTCTGTAAACACCAATGCCTATAGGCAGTCATTCATTTTCCCTTCTTCCTCTTCCTACTCTATTCATTCAGCTAAGAGTGGCCCCAAAACAAAAATAATTCAAAAATTTAAACTGCGATCAAACACTAAGAGCAAAAAAGTTTTATTTTTCTTATTGGCCTCTGTTGGAACACAAGCAAAATAAAATGGTGATTGCCCTATTCGGTTGCCACCCACTGGGGAAAATGGTTAGACTTTGCTTTTCCTAGACCTGCTCCAAAGAAAAGAGAAATCCCAGGATGACCAAACACTCAGGAAACAACTTGAATGCAGGTGTTTCTGGGCCTTTATTTAACCTGTGCTGCTTAAAATATTGCATGAAAGGGCTGGCAAGATAGACAGAGATTAAGGTGTTCTGCTTGCCCATGGAAGTTTCTGATTTGATCCAGAACACTGAATATGGTCCTTTGAGTACCACTAGGAGTAATCCCTGAGTACTGAGCCAGAAATAAGCCTGATTACCTCTGGAGAAGCCCAACCCCCTGCCCTGAAATAAGAAACAACAATCCCCTAAGTAAAAATTGACACTGAAATTGAAATTTTTGAATCCCTTTAAAACAATATCTGGCAGGGGCTAGAGCAATATAGTACAATGAATGTTGTGCTTGCCTTGCATACAGTCAACTGGAGTTCAATGCCAAGCACCTCATGCCAAGCCCCACCAGTAGTGATTTTTTTGAGCCTAGAGCAAGGAAGAAGTACTCCTTGAGTGGATAGGGCCCAACACCTGATCTCCCCAAAAAAGGAAAGCAAGATTTAACAATGCTGATGATAACATTATATGGTAACAACAGGATGGACTGAGCACTGAACTGCCCTATGAAGGGGTGGAGGCTGAGGGGTTGGATGGTTGCCATCTCCCCTACTCTCACCATTGCCTGATACTTAGTCTGCCTTAACATTTTTTGCCCATGCCAGCATCTCAGAGACAGAAGGGTGAATTTCTCTTGCAATTTCTTCAGAAGTACATGGCCATTTTTTTTCTCAGAATGTCTACAGAATGTACTAGAATCTCTCTCTTTTCAGCTTTGTTTACAATTGAGTAAAACTTACTTTTTTCCATGGTTTCTTAATTACTTTTGCAATACTGATAAAAAAAAATTATTTGTATTGTGGATGCAGCGTTTCTCTGCAAAAATAATCAAGTAGAATTTGGCAATTGATAGATGAGATTCTTGAAACACCCACTTTTTACAATATGAAACAAACTCTTTTTTTTTTTTTTTAAGAAGAAATTCTCCAAATATTAGATTTAAGGTTCAGAGGCAACTGAACTGTTTGTAAATGTTTGAGTGTGTGTGTGAGTCAAGAATTACCTAATTAAGGAAAATCTGTATTATGAACAACCTTGTAACCACTAATTATTAAACACTTTTCATCTTTTCTATCTTACCCTGTTGTGTTAAACGTTGCTCTTGAGACCAATTCTGGGGTATGCACCTAGGAGACACTGGGTAAAGGCCACTTACCCAATTGGCTTGTCCAATCTGACATTTCAGATTTCTCAGAGCAGAGGAGAAAAGGTAAGGTAGTGATTACAGGTATAACTTCCAAGGAGAGGAATCCTTTGCCAGAAATGAGGCAGAAAGAAATCTGAAATGTGGTATTCAGAGGGCACAAAGCACAGGTAAAAAGGATAGATTTGCTGTGCTCCTCCCTGGGTCTTTCAAAAATCAGCTCAAGAGCTGTCTGGCCTGATTCCGCATTTAATCTTTGTGCACCCTAAAACACAGCTAATATAGTCTCCAAGGCTATACAGAACCCTCAGTCTCCTCTCCCAGTAGACTCACATGTCCA